>NC_138377.1:842677-880076 GCF_054177405.1 Leptonychotes weddellii | reverse complement strand
GGCAGAGCCCCGATGCCCGTTTCTAGGAGGGTGTCCTCTTAAGAGGCGTCCTCGCCTCTTTCTGCAGAGCCAGGCCTGGGCCCTGGGGCTGTGTACTCTGCTCTTTGAGTCCCTGGCTCTCTTGGGTCCCTAGCTCCCAGTCCTGTGCTGGGCCCTGACGCTTGCCGTGGTGGGAAGACGCCATCCTGAAAAGCCAGGAGTAACCTTGGAGGATGCTCTGTGCTGGGGGCTGCGGGCTGCCACGGGGGCTTCACTGGGGATCAGCTGCCGCAGGCTTGGGGCACCCAGAGGAGGGCGGGAGGGTGACAGATTGGCCTGTGCAGCCACCCAGAGGGAGGAGCTGGGCTCCAGGACGCAGAGCTGAGGGTGGAAAGTCGGAGGCCTGCTGGGTCGTCGTCCTGGGATGGCCGGAAGGAGGGGACCGCGGTCCCCGTGTGCAGAGGTGGATGGCGGACAGGTTCCTCTGGGAAGGCTGCCGGGAGGGGCTGCGGGCTCATCTGTGCCCCTGCTCACCCTCCGCCTGCCGAGCCCTCCCCAGAGGGTCTTCCGGGGGCGGGGGGCTGGGGGGCAGCCAGCAGGCTCTGCTCAGGGCCCTGCAGGGAGTGGCTTCTCCTGGCTGGCTTTTTCCAGCTTCAGCATCTGCCCTGCAGCCCTCCCGGCCGTCCTAACAAGGGTTCGAGGGGACAATAGATCGCAGCAGCCTGATTTGCACGTAATTTGTTCCTTCGTGGAAACGCTGTGCCTCTTAAAAGCCTCGGTAAATGCCTTTAAGGGAATATGACAGCGCAGGACGGGGAAAATCAATAGCCCGGCTCCCTCGTCAGGCTTGCATTACTGGACCCTCCTCGCTGCGCCCGGCAATTTGGATGTCATCGAAATCTGCCATTGGACGCGGCTCAGCCACTCAGCCGGTGGGTCCGTCCAGGGAGCGTGCCTGATGAGGACGGGGTGCTGCTGGGTGCACCCGCCCCCCGCCGAGGCCCCGGGCCCAGCCTCTGGGGGAGGGGGACCCCTGGAGCTCCCATCCCCCTCTGCCCAAGGTTGTGGGTGCCCAGGGCTCCCCAGTGCTGAGGAGGAGGTGGCTTCCTGCTGGCCAAGGAGCAGGGACCAGCCATCCTTGTTAGTGGCAGGCATGTAGGGAGGAGGCAGAAAAACTTTGCCTACCAAAGATGGTTTCCTGCCGTTGCCAGGCTCGGAGCCCTGGGGCAGGCCAGTTCCTCGCTCAGGTGCAGGCAGCCTCTCTCCCTGCCCTGGGCAGGGTCTGCACCCTGGAGCAGGGCCAGGAAGCCCCAGCGACCTGGCGGCTCAGGGAAGGAGGGTGTGTTCGTGTCTGAGGGCTACTGTCACAAACACCCCAGTCTGGCGGCTTCAGCCACACGCGTTTCTGTTTTCACAGTCCCGGAAGCTAGCAGGGAGAGGTGCAGTCCTCGTAGGGCGGGTTCCGCGTGGGCCGCTCCCCGTGTCCTCACGTGGCCGGCCCTCGGCGCGTGTCTGTGTCCTGATCGCCTCCTCTTATAAGGACACCAATCATATTGGCTTAGAATCCACCCTAGGGACCTGATTTTCACTTAATCACCTCTTCAAAGACCCTGTCTCCAAATACAGTCACATCTGGAGGTCCTGGGAGTTAGGAAGTCAGCCTGTGAATTTTTGGGGGGGACACAACTCAGCCCATCACAGGTGGGGAGTCAGATACTCTTCTTACGGGTGGGCAAGGATTACTGTGGGGCCCGGGCCTGGCCCTGGGGGTATCCTTAGCAGGTCCTCCCTCACCCCCACCTGTGCCTCCAGGCCCAGAAAGTTCTATTGTGCAGCAAACCAGCCACATTCTTGCTCAAAGGCACTGCTTCAGTCCACTGTCCAGAAATCTGGTCACCAGGGCCTTTCCTGCGCTAATGTTCGGCTCCCTACCCCCGTCTTCAGTGTCCCTGTGCCTACCCCAGGATTTCACACTCCCACCTCCTCCAGCCTCTGCCAGGCCTCACCCCACCTGCCCCCCCACAGGCTCCAGGTGCCCCATACCCTGCTCTCCCCTACACCTCGCTCACTGGGCAAGTGCCTCCACCCCCATTGATGGAGCCCCCGCCAGCTTCCAGAGCCCGTGTAGGTTCCTTCTTGTACGTGAAGTCATGCGATCCCTGCAGCCTGGGAGGCAGGGGTTGCTGTGCCCAGACAACTAGCTGCTGGGAGGGAGTTCTGCCCGAGACAACCCAGCCAGAGAGAGGGGTCAGCACCGGGACCCAGGCTGGCCGGCTCCGAGCCTCAGCGTGGCCTGGGGCCTGCCTCAGGGACACTAGCTGCCCTCTCCTACTCAAGAGAGGCAGGGCTGTGGGGGTGAGGGCAAGCCTGGACCCTGCCTGGAGGAGGTGTGCTCAGTGCTTGGCCTCCAGGCTCACCCCACCTCCCAACCTCACCAGCAGGAGGGAGAGATGAGGGGCTACATCCAATGATATAAGCCGCCTTCCATTCCCCGCCAAATGACGAGCAGATGAAATTGCAGTCTGAGTTTTGTAAAAACAAGTTAAGTGGGCATAAAAGAATGCTTCAATGTGTTAAAGTTTTTGAAGCAGAAATAAACCAGCCGCTTGCTCAAGGGTTGTTTTGGGAGATTTATGCCCACGGGACCCACCCCAAATTGGGCAGAAGTTGCTGGGAGGGTGAGGCAGAGGGACGGGCCACCCCCTCTTCTCCTGAGCTCGGGGGTCCTGTGTCCAGAGGGCAGTGTCCTGGGGGGGGCACCCTGTCTGTGCCCTCTGGACAGCTGTGCCTGGTGACAGCAGAGAAGGTCCTGTCCTCAGGGGTTCCTGCCTCCCACCCTCCCCATGGGTCTGCCTGGGGGAAGTGATGGACAGCTGTGGGGTATCTGTGCTCCTTTTTGCCACACCGAGGCTGTCTCTGTTGGGCATGGGTCTCAGGCCCGGCCTCTCACAGGCCCTGACGCCGGCCCTGGATGGTGGTGCCGTCACCTGCACATTTCAGTGGGGAAACGGGGGTGGGGGGAAGAGATCTGCCACCCAGGGAGACCAGCAGGACAGGGGTGGGGCCAGGATAGGGACCCAGGCCTTGCCAGCCCCAAAGTTTACCTTCTTTTTTTCTTCTGACCATCTGGTTCCCACTAGAAGGTTGTGGGGAAGGTGTCTAGAGACAGGAGGGCTTTATGGGTTTGGGGACACTTGCCCAGTGAGCGAGGTGTAGGGGCCAGTGAGGCTGTCCTGGAGGGGACCTGGAGCCTGGGTGGGGGAGCAGGTGGGGTGAGGCCTGGCAGGGGCTGGTGGAGGTGGGAGTATGAAATCCTGGTGTGCGCAGCTGGATCAGGGCCCCTGAGCACTGGGTCCTGTGTGGTCCTACGGTGGCCTTGTTGCTCCAGGAGACAGGCAGACTGGACTGACCCTGAGGGCCTACCAGGTGGGGTAACTGAAGGCAACTGGGGTCACCAGAGGGCAACATAGGCTGGGCAGGCTGGAGTTCTGGGTGAGGACGTGAGAGCACTGGGAAAGATGGGGGGATAGGAATGAAGGGATCAGGGAAGAAAGAAGATGAGGAGGAGGGAGGGAGGGGGGTGGAATGGGGGGGAAGATAAGTAGAAGTACCCATTAATAAAGACAGAGGGAACCCTGATTTGGGTAAAGGATTAGACTGTGTATCCTGAGGGCCCTTTCAACCTTCACCTAATAAAGCAGCTCATCCATCCTCTCATCCACCTGTTAATCCATCATCTACCCACTCACCCATCATCCATCCATCCGTCTGTCCATCTGTCCACCTGCCAACATCCATCATCATCCATCCATCATCCGTCCATCCGTCTGTCCATCCACCCATCACCCATCCATCCATCAGCATCCATCCATCCGTCTGTCCATCTTTTCACTTGCCAAAATCCATCATCATCCACCCATCACCCATCCACCCATCATCATCCATCCATCTACTCACCCATCTACCCACCCATCACCCACCCATCTATCCGTCGTCCATCCATCCACCCATCCATCCATCATCCAACATCTATCATCTGTCCACCCATCACCCATGCATGCATCCATCATCCACCCATCCATCCATTTACTCATCCTTCCATCCATCCATCCACTTGCCCATCCACCCATCTACCCATCCATCCATCCATCATCTACGCATCTGTCCATCTACGCATCTGTCCATCCACTTACCCATCCATCTGTCCATTATCCATCTACTCACCCATCATCCATCCATCCCTTCCTTCTTTCATATTCACAGTATTCACTGAAGCCTTTGTGAAGATGCTCCCCAGTCTCTGCTGTGGGGGGAAGCTGGGGTTACAGAGCCCCCTCCACAGACCTCATTTGTCCCCCAGAACAGCTGCCCTGGGCTCAGCCCTGCAGTCGTGAGTGTCGGGCAGCAGGTGGGGGGCTCTCACAAACCCACTGGGGGCGGCGCCCGTGCCCTGAGTGGGTCTCTCAAGCTGCTCTGCTGTGCTTTGTTTGCAGGCACTCCCAGCTGCTTCCAGCAGCAGCCCCGGCTCCTTTTCTTCTCCACCCTGTCTCGCCTTCTCCATTAAGGCCCTTCGCTCCCACAGACACCTTAGAGCGAAGCCCAATTATCACATCCCGAGGCGGGCCAGCTCAATTTGCCCTCAATTTGCAGGCAGCCCTTTGTCCGGCCCTTTGTCCGGCCCTGCCCGCCCCCTTAGCAGCAGTAGCCAGCCTGGTGGTTAACCTCAGGGAGCTGAGATGGAGGCCTGTGCAGTGTTTGGGGTCCACCTCTGGGCTCTAATTAAATCCGTCGTCGACGAGTGTGGCTCTGGAGGCTCAGCTGGCAGGCGCGGGGGTGGGTGGGCAGTAGGAGTGGCTTCCCTGCCCTCTCCCCCCAACCCATGCACCGCCTGGTCCTTGACCTTGAGGGTGGTAAGGGCACCAGGGCCCCTGGGACCTCGGAACGCCAGTTCTCAGGAAACTTCCGAGGACCAGAGGTGCCTTTGGGAGAAAATCCCCAGCCCGTTGTGGTCCTTGAGGCTCTCTCAGACCCCACGGTCCGCAGCACAGAGCCCCTCCCCTGAAACCTGCTGCTCCCACTTCCGGCCGCCCCATGCTGGGTACAGCTGTGTTCCTGAGAGACCACTGATCACCCCCTACAGTTTCACAGCAGAGAAGGGAGGTTGGCAGAACTCAGCAAATGGGGGGCGTGCTGGAAGGACAGAAGGACAGGGCTCTCACTGACACACAGAGCATTCCCAGCCTGGCCCCTCCTCCTTCCCCCTGACCCCGCCCCGCCCCCCCCAGCAGCCAAGCCTAGAGGGGTGGGGATGGGGTGGGAGGGGGTAACAGGGGTGGGGGTGGGGGAGTAAGGGAGTGGGGTTGCAGGTAGGTACTCAGGGGTCACTCCATCTGGTTCAAACCAGCTCTACCACCCACTGGCTGGGAAAACTTGGCAAACAGAACCCTTCCCCAGTTTTCCATTCTTCAAATGGGCCCAGTTAGGTACTGGGAGGATGAGGCCTGCCTCCCCTGAGCTGGCCTCCGCCCCACCAGCCTTTGCCCCGGCTGATTTCCCCTGCAGCCCCAGCTGCCGCAGCTGGGCCTTCCCCGACTCAGGCTGCACTGCTGACCCAGCAGGCCCTCTGCTCTGGGCGTACCTGCTGGGCCCCGCGCCCTGGGTGCGCCCACTGGGCCCTGCGCTCCTCATAGCCAGGCTCCCCTGACGCCCAGGGTGCAGCCGTGTTCTGACGGAGGCTAGCACAGATGCTTGCTCCCACTCCGGCCTCGTGCTGGGGCTGCAAGGGCAAGGGGGGCAAGGGAGCGTGGGCCGGGGCCGGTGTCCCGCCAGAGGGTGGCTGCCACCTTGGCTCGGTGTTAGCTGCCCCGCTCCTCAGGGTGGCCCCGGGCGGCTGGAGCTGCCCATATTTCAAGAGAAGCCAGAAATCGGGCTTTGACCTGAAATCCATTGAATTCAATGCTTTTCAAGCACGGTGCAGTGGAGGCTACCTAAGGAAAACTAGCGGAGGTTACCTGGGGCAAGGGTTGGGCAAGGGTTGGGTCCAGGAGGGGTGGCAGGGGAAGGAGGGGTCAGAAGCGAACAGAGGGCTGCGTCGAGACAGAAGGGCGTCCGGCGTGTTGGCAAGAGCGCATCTGTGCAGGGTTGTGAGTGCGCGTGTGCGGAAATCGTCACTGACACCCCTGCCCCACCCCGTCTGACTCTGCTGGCTCAGGAGCCGGGATGCGGAGGGTGCAGATTGGCACCCTGAGGTCACCAGCGCCAGCGGGGTGGGGCGGGGGCTTGGAGGAGAGGCTCCTCCGTGCGGCTGGGCTCACAGAGCCTGGACGGGGACTCCAGATGCTAGCTTCATGCAGGCAATTTCAGACTTAATCCTGGTAGCCCCCCGGGACGGAGGGAACCGTGCTCATCAGCCTGGGGAGGGGCAGGAGACCCTGGCGTGCCTGCACATTGCACGGTGGGCTTAGCGGGTCTGGGCCCCTTGGGATTCCAGAGCAGCCCCTCCAAGGGAGGTTGGGGGCATGGACGCCGTTCCTTTTTGCAAGATGCACATGGATGCGCAGGTTTGCGGGAGTGTGTGTGTTTCTTGTGTCCACGTTCTGAGTGTGCCTGTGTGTGTTTAGTGTGACTGTTTCTGTGTGTCTGCACATGTGTGATGGTGGCTTTGGCAAGGTTGTCATCAGATCATCAGAGGGCGGGGGCCCACAGGTTCTCGGCAACTTTGACTTGACACAGGGGAGCGGGGAGACTGGCCAGGAGGCTGTGTCTGCCCTGCTTTGGATGGAAGAAAGGGTTTGGGAAGGTCAGAACGGAGGGGCCCTCAGGTGGGGGGGCAATAGCCAGCCTTGCTGGTGCAGGGGGGAAACTGATGCAGCCCAGCGGTAGCAGGCAGGAGGGACGTGATGAGAGCAGGGCTGAGCGGAGGGAGCGTCTGGGCCTGGCTGGTCTCTTTTCATAAAAAGCTATAAAACCAGCCAAAACCCATGGTGGAAGAGAGGGTGCTGGGCAGGCCCCTCCCCTGGCGCCCCTCCCCCCAGCCACCGTGCCCGCCCATCCTCTAAAATATGGGTGCTCAGGATGCTATTAGCCCCAGGCAGCTGCCGTTTCCCACTCAATCTGCTAAATTTATGCTTCTGGGAAGACGCACACCCTCAGCCAGAGCTGAGTGAGATTCTCAAAAATGGGCGAGAAGCCCCGCTTCCCTGGTGCCAAGACTTCAGAGGCAGACATACAGACACTGCCCTCCCCTGTGGCGCCGGGCCTGGGCACCCACCCAGCATTGCCCGCGTGGCCAGACACGGCCGGGCCCCTCAGGCACGGCGTCAGCACCTCCAGCCTTTTACAAAAAATACTAACGTCGTGTGTATTACGGTAGCGGGTCCGGTGATGTTTGACACATTCCCAGCGTGTGTGCCCATCACCACCGCCCACATCCAACCCCATTAACCATCCCTGCCACCGACTCTGTCCTCACTGGACAGTAAGTCCCCAGCCCCTGGTGACCTTCATTCTGCTCTCTACTTTGGCGACGTCACACAAGAGGAGGCATATGGGATTTGTCCTTTTGTGACCCACTTATTTCACTTGGCACGGTGTCCTCAGGGCTCAGCCATGTTGTAGCGTGTCGGGTCTTCACTGCTTATTATGGCTGGATATACTCTGTTGTACGGATAGACCACATTTTGTTTATCCACTCACCCGGCGATGGACATTTGGGCTGCTTCCACCTTTTGGCTTCTGTGAATAGTGTTGCTCTGAATGTGGGTGTGCAAATGTCTGTTCAAGTCCCTGCTTTCAATACTTTTGAGTACAGTTGACCATTGAACAACACGGGTGTGAACTGTGCGGGTCCACGTAGACACGGATTTTTTCCCCATAAATATGGCACCATATTGCAAGTGTATTTTCTCTTCTTTATGATTTTTTTTAAAAGATTTTATTTATTTATTTGAGAGAGAGAGAATGAGAGAGAGCGAGCACATGAGAGGGGGGAGGGTCAGAGGGAGAAGCAGACTCCCCGCCGAGCAGGGAGCCCGATGCGGGACTCGATCCCGGGACTCCAGGATCATGACCTGAGCCAAAGGCAGTCGCCCAACCAACTGAGCCACCCAGGCGCCCTCTTCTTTATGATTTTTAAATGGCATTTTCTTTTCTCTGGCTTCCTTTATTGTAAGAGCACAGGAGATAACACATGTGACATACAAATTATGTGTGACTGGACTCCTTATGTCATCAGTAAGGCTTCCGGTCAACAGTAGGGTACTCGTAGCTAAGTTTTTGGGGAGTCACAGTTATAGGCAGATTTTCGACTGTGTGGGGGTTGGTACCCCTCACCCCTGCGTTGTTCAAGGGTCAGTTGTATATTCCTGAGGATGGAAATGCTGCGTCATGTGGTGACTTTACGTTTACTCTTTTGAGGAACTCTATACTGTTTTCCACAGCAACTGCACCATTTCACATTCCTACCAACAATGCGTGTGGGTTCCAGTTTCTCCACATCCTCGCCAACACCGGGTATTTTCTGTTTTTCTGGTAGTAGCCATCCTGGTGGGTGTGAGGTGGCATCTCGCTGTGGTTTTGATTTGCATTTCCTGAATGACTAATGATGTTGAGCATCTTTTCATGTGCTTGTGTGCTATGTGTGTATCTTCTTTGGAAAAATGTCTGCTCAAATCTTTTGTCCATTTTCAAATTGAGACCACCAGGCTTTTTGAGGTCTTTCTTTCTAAATCATAAAGGGTGGGAATGCTGCCAGGTCGAGTCTTGCAGATTTTGGTTTAAGGTGTAGGAGCCCTGGATTTTAGCAGGCTGAAAACTCTGGGATGGGGGCTCTGGGAGGCTGGGGGCATTGGGACAGGAGTGATCTGAGTGATAGCAGAGCCTCCCTGCCCACAGGGGGCACAGGTGGCCCCAGGTGCTGAGGGAAGGGAGTGTGGCATCAAGGACCTGACTGCAGTGGGGAGTTTGGGGGACAGTCATCCCAGAGCTCTCTTACCACCCTCCAGGCCCAGGGCTTATGCTTGTTACACTTGTCCTGCCAACTGTTCCCTCAGCAGATACTCCTGGGTATCCTGGATGTGCCAGTGCCTGGGGTGCCCACAGGGAGCCAGCCCACTAGGCTCCTGGCCCCAAAGAGCCCAAAGTCTTGATCTGTGCCATCCAATTTGGTGGACACTAGCCACTCATAGCTATTAAAATTAAAACACAATGAAATAAAATTGGGCCTTCTGCTTCTAGCCAAGATGAAGTACTATGGACCAGAACCATCTTTCCATCTGAAATAAGCTTACAAAAGTAAGTGAAAAATCTGTTGTCAAGGCCCTGGACGTCAAGTGGTGGAGCACAGAGAGAGGCTAGACACCAGTGAGGAGAGTCCTGCAACTGGCCCGGCTCATAGCTGGGGAGAATGTTCATGCAGGAAGGAGGGGTGTAGGCAGGGCCAGAGACTCCCTGCAATGAGGTTGGAGCCAAAGAGGGGACCAAGGAGGTGAGAATGTGAGGCCAGTGGGTTGGAGAGGAGAGGTCTACCCCACAAGAGCTCTGGGACTGCAGAGAGTCCCTTTGAGGATTCAGATGATTCAGTTGAGGACTGATAGGCTCATGTGAGTGAGGGAGCTTTCCAAGGTGAGGGGAGGGGTATTACCTCTTCCTGATAGTCAGTCTGGAAAACCTCAGGGCTCCTTGGACCCAAGGGCCTTGCTTTCACAGTGGGGATAGCCAGCCCCAGACTGAGCCCTGCTCCTGTCCTGCCTAAAAGCATTTTATTTATTTATTTATTTTATTTATTTATTTTTAACTTTTTTTTTAGATTTTTTATTTTTTTATTTGAGAGAGAGAATGAGATAGAGAGAGAGCATGAGAGGGGGGAGGGTCAGAGGGAGAAGCAGACTCCCTGCTGAGCAGGGAGCCCGATGCGGGACTCAATCCCGGGACTCCAGGATCATGACCTGAGCTGAAGGCAGTCGCTTAACCAACTGAGCCACCCAGGTGCCCCCTAAAAGCATTTTAAAAGCAACTCCTGAATCATCAAACTATTTCCAAGTGACTTAACTGTATCTCAGAAAAAGCTCAAGAAACCAGTGCCCAACAGGATAAAATTCACAGTGTTTGGAATCCCATAAGAAATTCACAAGTGAGCAAAGAAGCAGGAAAATACAACCCATAACGAGGGGATAAATCACCAAAACCAACCCAGAACTGACACAGATGTTAGAATCAACAGACAAAAGCATTAAAACAGTTATTACAGCTAGATTCTGTATGCTCAAAAAGTTAAGCAGAGAAATGGAAGATGTAAAAAAACACCCAAACTAAACTTCTAGAGATGAAAAGTACAATGACCAAGATGAAAAACACAGCAGATATGATTAACGGTGGATTAGACGGCAAGGAAGAAGTGACTAGCAGACTCGAGGATGTAGCAATAGAAACAATCCAAAATGAAGCATGGAGAGAGAATATTAATTCAGAAATGAACAGAGCATCAGTGAGCTTTGGGAGAACTTCAAATGGCCTCAAATGTGTAATTGGAGTATCTGAAGGAGAGAGGGAGGTAGGGACAGAAAAATGTGAGAAGAGATAACGGCCATTTTCCACATATGATGAAACCTATAAACTCACAGATCCAGGAAGCTCAAGGAAGCCAGAGTATAGGAAATATGAAAAATGAAAAACCTCTGATACCAAAGCATACCTTAATCAAATTGCTCAAAACCAGCGATAAAGACAAAATCTTAAAAGCAGCCAGAAAATAAAAGAGAAGATTCATACCATGGAAACAAGGGAGGATGGCAACAGATTTGTGGTGGGACATGTAAGCCAGGAGCTGTGGAGGCATCTCTAAAGTCTGGACAGAAAAACATCTATCGATCTAGAATTCCGTACCCAGCATAAATGTCTTTCAAAACCAAAGGCAAAATAAAGACTTACAAACATATAGAAGCTGAAAAGACTTCTCTCCAGAAGATCTGTGCTATGAGAAATGTTAAAGGGTGTCCTTCAGGCAGGAGGAGGATGCCAGGTGGGCATGCGGATCTACATACGGGAATGGTAAGTACAGGAACTGGCACTTTTGTAGGTAAATACACAAGATCTATTTTCATTATGTAAGTATATTTAACAAATACTTGTCTAAACAAAAATGATAATCATGTAGTGTGGGGTTTATGATGTATGTAAAAATAAAATGCATGAAGACAACAGCACAAAGGTTTTGAGGGGGAAAATGGAAATAAGCTATTGTAATGTTACTATGTTGTATAAGAAGTGGTATGATATCATCTGAAGGCAGAGTGTGATAAGTTACAGATGTGTCTATAAACCTTACAACAATCAAGAGACTACAAAACAAAGAGTCATAGTGGAGAAGCCAACAAAAAGACAAAATAGAATTGTAGAAACATATTTAATTAATCCAAAAGAAGGTAGAAAGAGGAAAAAGAGAAAACCAGATGGGGCAAATAGAAAATAAATGACAAGATAATAGACTTAATTTCATGAATAATACATTAAATGTAAATGGCTTAATATCTCAAATAAGAGACAGAGAACAAACTCTATAGAAAAGCAAGATCCAACCACATGCTGTCTATAAGAAACACACTTCAAATGTAAAGATACAAATAGCTAAAAGTAAAAGAATTGGAAAGGACATACTATGCTAACATTCATGCAAAGACCTCTGGAGTGACTATATTAATACCAGGCAAAATAGATTCCAGAGCACAGAATATTACCGGGGATTAAAAAAAAAAACAATGTTTCATAATGATGAAGGGGTCAGTTCATGAAAAGGACATAATAATCCTAAATGTTTATGCACCTCAAAACGTAGCTTCAAAATACGTGAAACAAAACCCAAAAGAGTCAAGGAGAATCGGACAAATCCACAAGTATGGGCAGAATTTTAATACTCGTCTTTTGGAAATTCTTACCACGAGTCAAAAGAACATCAGTAGGGCCGTGGAAGGGTGGAAGATCAGATGTGGCTGACATTTATGAAACCCTTCACCCAACACAGGATAGCCATTCTTGTCAAGCATGTGTGGAATATTTATTAGGAGAGACCAAATTCTGTACCATAAAACAAGTCCAAAGCATATAGAAGTATCCAAGTCATAAAAGTCTGTTATCTGACTATAACGGAATTAAATCAGAAATGGGAGATTTCTGGAAAATTTCCCACATTTGGAAACTAAACAACACATTTCTTTTTTAAAAAATATATTTTATTTATTTATTTGACAGAGAGAAACACAGCAAGAGAGGGAACACAAGCAGGGGGAGTCGGAGACGGAGAAGCAGGCTTCCCGCGGAGCAGGAAGCCCGATGCGGGGCTCGATCCCAGGACCCTGGGATCATGACCTGAGCCGAAGGCAGACGCTTAACGACTGAGCCACCCAGGCGCCCCACAACACATTTCTTAATAACCCATAGGACAAAGAAGAAATCAAAAGGGAAATTAGAAGGTATTTTGAACTGAATCAAAATGAAAACATAGCAAATCCCACAGAACATGTGCGGATTTAGTTAAACCACTACTTAGGGGGACAGTTACAGCATCAAATTCCTACATTAGGAAAGAAGACAGACTTCAAATCAATGGCCTCAGCATCCACCTTAAGAAACTAGAAAAAGGAGAGCAAATAAATCCCAAAGTGAGATGAAGAAAGGCAGTAATAGAGATCAGAGTGAAAATCAGTGAAATACTAAACAGAAAAACGATAGAGAAAATCAATGAGACCAAAGCTGGTCCTTCGAGACGATCAATAAAACAACCAACCTTTGGAGGGGCTGATCAGAAGAGAAAGAGAGAAGACAAATCGCCAGCGTTGGGAATGAAAGAGGTGACATCAGAATGGATCCCACTGACATTACGAGGATAGGGAAATATTATGGATAACTTTATGCTGATACATTCAACTGCATGAGTGAAGTGGACAATTTCTTGAAAGACACAAATTACCAAAACCACGCAGGATGAAAGAGCTTGTGAGCCTTATGTCTATAAAAGAAATCAAATTTGTAGTTGAAAACCTTCCAACAGTGAAAACTCCAGCGCCGGAGGCTGTCCTGCTGAATTTTACCGCATGCTCGAGGGGAAGGACACCACTAAGCAGATGCTTAGTGGATAATATTCAGAGAGCAAATAAGCACGTGAAAAGGTGCTCAACACTGCGGGTCGCTGAAGGGGTGGGAATTAAAACCACCACGAGCCACCACCCCACACCTGTTAGAACGGTGGCATTGGATGACTGACCGGGGGTCTGGTAGGAGGGGAGGAGCTAGACACCTCGGAGCTGCGGGACGGAGCATCAAACTGCACAACCGCTTTGCAGAGCAGTGTGGCCACGTCTCAAACGGTGAGATGTGCACCTGCCATAGGGTCTGGCCATTCCGTTGCGAGAGAAAAGAATACATCTGTCCACATAGAGCTGTACAGGAAGGTGACACAGCCCCCCAACTGGACACCACCCAAATGTCCGCCCACACTTGAGCGGGTACGAACTGTGGTATGTCCAAACAGGGACGCGACTGGGAGAGAAAAAGCAAGACTCCGAACAGAAGGAAACGGGATTTCTGATTCTGTAGGGAATTTGTGTAAAGTTCTAGAATATGCAAACTAGTCCCTGGATGACGGAACGCAGAGAGAGGCCACGGGGACTGGGGGTGGGGACCGGACCGTCAGAGCACCGATGACAAGGGGACGAGGATAACTGTGGTGTGACGCCATGTCCGTTTTCCTCACCGGACCTGGGGGGTTAAAGCTTTCCACGCTGCTTACTTGACTCCGGTTCAGGTCGTTCCACGGAGTACATGAAGTACACTTTGAAAATGTCTGGTCTCGCCGCGGTGGTAGCCCCATGTCGAGGGCCCAGCAGCCACGGCGGCCGAGGGCTCCCAGACTGGGTGGTGCAGATAAAGGACGTCTTGACCCTTGTGGGGACACATATGGACAGCCCCTTAGAGGGAAAGGAGCGCACGAAGTGGACAGCGGTGTGGGGTGTGGTCAGCGCAGGGGCTGTAAGCCATTGGGGGAACAACCAAGAGAAAGGGATGAGCGGGCCCTTGGTGGTCCCCGCTGAGTAGGGTGATGGCAACACTGTCCCCCACCCCGTGAAGGGCCCATGTGGGGGCTGCTGTGGACAGAGGCCAGAGAGGAGGGACGTGCCGCCGGAGGATGGGACGCACCTCGGTCACTGCAGGTGAAGGTGACCCCGTGACCCCCTCAGACTCACTGGGATGTTGTCTTCGTCTCCCATGCTCACCCTTGGGGAAGTGGACAGGACACAGGGAGGGTCCTTGGGGAGGGTGGACCCAATCCCACAAGAGTGACATTCACAGTGGGAGCAGGTCTTGGTGCCTCCCCGGCTCTGGACTAAGGGCACCTGCCCTGGGGGGGCAGATGAAGGGCACAGGGTGGGCTTCATCCCTGAGGAGCCCTGGTTCTGACCCCTTCTCCCTCCATCTCGGGTACCCTGCCACTCAGGAGGGGAGGCTGAACCCCTCTGGGACTTTGGGCGCCTGGCTTCCTACACCCCATACTGTCTTCTTGGGGAGCGGGACCAGCTCTGGGGTCAAGTGTCAGGGTGGGTGATGGTCACTGCTTAGCCACTTGGCCTTCATGTGGGGACAGTGAGGCCAGGTAGTCAGCCTACAGATTGGGGGGTCCAGCCAGCCCCATAGGGGGAGGGACAGCTGAATTGGGCGTGGCCGTGGGGCCAGGGGCAGGGTGGCAGGCGGCTGGTGTGGGTGACCTCGCCTTGCATGGCTGTCACCGGGTGGGGGCAGGTGGGGCCGACGGGCCTGGCCTTCGAACGTCCTCCATACGGAGACAGCAGCCCTGGCCGCACTCTCCCTTGCTTTGTCCCATCTGTCCCTTGGGCGAAATTGAGAAAACCCATAAAAGCCAAATGACTCTGATTGCAGAGGATGGTCCACGGGACTCGTGAGGCCGAGTTGATAAAATGTAATAAGTTCCAACACAAGATACATCTTACGACAGGTGTGGCGTGGCCGTGTGTAACTGTGCTTAACAATTAATTAACTTTTCATGCCGTTCATTAAGCTCCGTTATTTATGAGGCCGGGCTCCGCACAATCGGGCGAAGTCACCGGAGGGAAGACTCGATTAAAACCAGAGCGTGCTGTCCGGCACGAGGGGCCGCAGCTCTTGTCTGCTCATTCCTGGTGTGATTGCAAATAAGTTATTTGTGGTTAGCACAGAATTCTGCTGTGTATTGATTTTTCAATGATGCCGGCAAGAAAGGGAGTGTGGGCTGGAGGGAGCTCATCCCGAGTGGCTCTGAGCGCCAGGCTGTGGCGGGTGACCTGTCCGCTCAGAGCCTCAGAGCCGCAGGTGCCCTCAGACACAGTCCTTTGTCCAGCTGGGGAAACTGAGGCATAGGGTGGGGAAGCACCGGAGGCAGGGGAGGGACTGGCCCTTGCGTTGGACTTTGGTGTGTCCCCTGACCCTGGGAGTCCTTGGTCAAAGGGCCACCACCCCGGAGAGCCTCCCCGGGCTGCCTGAACACCCCGGCACCTCTGACTGAGGGGTCAGCCCTGTGCTCCGCCCTGCTGGGGTTTCCTGAGGAGCCTCTGCGGAGCGAGCAGCCCCAGGGAGGACGCAGGGGCTGGGCATGCTCCGCAGACCTGTGCCCACGACACCCTCCCCAGAGGTCCTGCCCTGGGTGACCATCACTGTGGGCCCCTTCTATTTCCCCTTCCAAATTTTGGTCTTGGCCAGAGTGTCCCCTCCTCTGGGTCCTGTCTGCCCCCTCCCGATTTTTGCACGTTTCCTGTCCAGCCGGCAGCTCTCGGGGCTGTGGGGGGTGAGGTCCCAGGGCTCTGGGCAGCTCTGTCTGCCTCCCCGCCCCAGGAGGGCCAGGCCACGGGGTGGTGGTGGTGGGTGGCAGTGGAAAGGGGAGCCGCAAAGTGAGGGTGTGGCTAGAGCCGCGGCGGCCCTGGCTGAGAGGGTGGAGCTGGGCTCTGGGCAGGCAGGTCTGGGGCCCCGGGCAGGGTGCTGAGGCAGGAGACCAGCATCACAGTTGGAGAGGCGGCTGCAGGTGTCTGTCACCCTCTCCTCTCCCTGAGCCGGGGTCCCTGAGCCTGCCCTGGCCTTGTGTGAGGATCCCAGTATCATGATGAGCGAGCCTGGGCGCTGGTGGGGCAGGGAGGGCCCCAGGGCCCCTGGCTGGCGGAGAGGCTGGGCACGAGAGGGCTCGGAGCCTTGGGAGCCGCTCTCACAGGGCCAGTGTAGCCCGAGGGTGCTTCCTGGAAGGGGAAGGGGCTGGCTTTCCTGGTTGAGGATGAGATTTTGTGGGACCTGCCTGGCTGGGGGTGGGGGGTGAGGTGTGGGGCGGGGATGGTGTCAACAGCTCTTTGCAAACACGCATGCCCTTGTGGAGGCTCAGACACTGTCTGTACAGGGCTTTAATCGAAAAATCAAATTCTTATTTTCTCCGAAAGTGTTCTGGTCATTTCTAAGCCCACATAAAGCTTTATGGGCAATCTCATTCCCTGGTGTTTTTCTTTTTTTAAAGAAGTGGAAACCACATGAAACAGAACACACAGCGCCCCACCACCAGCTGGCCTCCGCTACAAGGAGTCTCCTGGTGACCCCGCGCTCTGCTCGAAGCCCTCTTGGATCTGACGGGCAGGTGCTCGCCCTGCGATGGAGAACCGGGAGGGGTGGGGGTGGGTGGGCCGGGAGGCGGGGCTTCTGGGACCCGGCTCTGCCCACCCAGGCGTTTGATATCTGGCTTCCAGGTACGGTGGGGGCAGAAGGCAGCCAGGGCTCCCCCCGACCCGCCCTCCCGGCCCGTGGCTCCTCATCTCCTTCTGTATGGGAGTGAGTGTGAGCACCAGTGTGCGTGTGGGTCAGTGAGCGTGCATGAGCGTACGTGTCTGTGCACACACAGCGTGCAAGGCCCTCTGGCTGCCGTGCGGGTGAGTGGCATTTCCTGGCATCACCGTTGATGCACACTGTCCAGGGGACCGAGAAGCGGCAGGTGGCTCCCCCACCCCGTCCCCCGTGCTTCACTTGTGGGTGTCACATGGGGCCATGACTCTGACTCCTTCCCCAGACGCAGGAGGACTGGGTGGTGGCTCCTTCTTGTGGTCCTACACAGGTGGGGGCGAGGTCTGATGGGCCCTGAAGCCCACAGCCATCGGCACCACGGAGCCCCCGCCATTCAGCCCCCACTCAGGCCAGCTGTGCTGAGCTCCTGACAGGCATCCAAGCCTGGGGTGTGGGTGCTCCATCCTTCTCGTGGCCCAGGACCCCAACAGGAAGGCAGTGAGTGGGATTCTCCGGTGGCTCTGCAGGGCACTCTGCATGTTTTCTGAGCCCTGGCTTGGCCCGCCCAGGGCTCAAGTGTGATGTCCACCCCAGAGGATGGGAGCGGCCGCAGGGACAAGGGTCCTCAGGGACTCAGCCTCCACCCGGAAAAGGCAGGGGCCCAGGGAGGCCCTCTCAGTGAGGGAACCTCCTTCCTGGGTCTGAGCCATGACCCTGGGGGAGTGGGACCTCACTCCTGAGCTGGCTGGGTGACCAGGTCCAGGTGTTTTCTCGGTGACAGTGGGGGTCACCTGCTTGCCCCAGAGCCTTCCCCAGAGCTTGCCCCGGCTGCGGCCAGGCCCAGGGAAGGCCCCAGGGGGCTGGCTCCCACTGTGGCAGGACCTCTCACAGCCCAGCAAGGCCTGCTGTCCCTGCAGATGGCCCCAGGCTCCTGCCCACCCTGGGACAGGGCCCTTTCTTGGAGCAGCCCAGATGGACGAGGCTGGGGTACTGTCTTGTCTTTCCAGGAGGCAGATGGCTGTCCCAGGCTACGTCCCACCCAGGGCACTTTTGCCAGCGAGCCCTTTCCCCTCCTCCTGAGCCCCTGGCAGAAGGCACCTCAGAGGGGCCAAAGCTGCCTGGTTGGCAGGATCTCTTGTGGACCCGATGTCCTCATGGGACCCAGGAAGGAGCCAGAACGCCCGGACAGTGCCAGCGCTTCCCGCTGACCTTCTCCCGCCTCTGGGGATTTCCAGCGAAGGCCTGAGGAAATCTGAGCTCCAGCCTCTGATCTGCTCCTTCCTCTTGTCTCGGGGTGGGGGGTCAGCCAGTCCCCTGGACCCCCACCAAACAGTCCACTCTACAGGGGATACAGGTGCAGCTAGAGGTGTCCTTGGGACAGGGTCGGGGGGACAACAGGGAGGAAGGATGGGCCCCCATAGAGGGCAGGACAGGGCTTGTGCCCATTCTCTGGCCCAGGATGTGGGTTCGCCCCACTCCAGCAGCAGGGGGGGTGGCCTCAAGTGGACTGTGCAGAATACACGGACCCCTGGCAGGCCAGGCTGGGGCCCGGCTGCTGGGGAGGAGGGCAGCATGAGGTGGAGCAGCAGTGCCCCTAACCAGCCCTGCGGCTGGCACCATCCGCAGAGGTCATCTGTCTACCCCCATCTATGGCACAGAGGCGTAAACTGAGGCCCAGGGAAGGGCAGCGGCCCAGAGGGGGAAGTGACATGCCCAAGGTCACACAGCAGGTGGGAGGGGGCCCACCCCGTCTGGCTGGTCCCACCCAGCGGGAGGGCAGTGTCGGAGGGTCGAGGGGGGTCCAAGGCAGGACAGACACTCCCCATGCACCCCAGGCCACTGTTCATCGGTGTGGCCGTGCGAGTCAGCACAGCTTGTAAATAAGCTCACAGGCAAGGATTTAATTTCCTCTTGCTCCTTCCAGGGTTCTTGCTGCCTCATAAATCATGCGTTTATGACTCTCTCTTCGGCACTTTTGCGATGGCCGATAATGGCTGAGTAAGTGGCGGAGGGGATGGATTCTGCAGTGGATCTTAAACAAATGTGCTCGTTGGAGCCGTAAATGATTTTAAGCAGAGCCGGTGGGCGCCACCTTGCAGGGCAGCCACTGACCTTTGGGAAGAAGACGGTTGCCCAGGATTCTGGCCTCCCCGCCCCGGGAAACCGGCAGCATCCAGGGCAGCGAGGAGAGCCTGTTCCAAGCATTCTTCAGTCACCAGGACAGAGAACCACCAAGGCTGGCTTGTGTGCATGTGTGTGTGCGCAGTCTGCGAGTGAGTGTGTGCATGTGGGCATGGGCACGTGTGTGTATGCACGCTCATGTGTGTGCAGTCTGCACATGAGTGTGTGCATGTGGGCATGGGCATGTGTATATGTGCACAGTTATGTGTGCATGCATGTGTGTGCTTGTATTTGCAGTACGCATCTCTGCAGGCTCCCAGCCCAGAACAGCCTTGCCCTTTGGGCCTTGGGGTGCCCTCTGGGGTGGTGGCTGCACAGAGCCTGAGCTATAGTTCTTACCAGTTGCATGACCCCTTGTTCAGTGGCTGATGGGGGCTGCTCCTGGACCCCCAGCCCTGCACTCCCAAAGGCACCCCTCTGTTGCCCTTAACCTGGAACATCCCTGGCCAGCCTACCTGCTGCCAAAGGTCCCATCTGGCTCTGATGTCTGGGCTCCTGCAGGACTAGCTGGGAAGGTCAGACCAGGATGGACGGGCAGATCTTATAGAAAACCCTGGGCTGGAAGCAGTGGGTCCACAAGGCGGGGGGTGGGGGGTGGGGCAGAGAACCATGGGAGCCCCTCGGTCGAGTTTTTGACCAGGGGGACAGAGTAGGTGGGGCTAGTTCCTAAAACAGGCCATGCTGCCCTGAGTGGGGACTGGGGGCTTCTCTCCATTTCCCACTCTCCTTCCCATCCCCCTTCTCTCCCCCAAGACCATCCTCTACACAAACAATAAAGATGGGGGGCACACGCACATGCACACACAATTTACATGCACACACACATGCATATGCATGTGTCCTGGACATAAAGTCCTCCAAACGTTAACAGCTGGTTTGTCTGAGGTCTGCCCAACCCTCAAGCACAGTCCCTGAACCTCGACACCCACGGGGCACCAGGTAGCCCCATGCCCATCATTGTTTATTTTCTGCTAAAACTTGCTTTGCCAACCGTGGGGCTGGAGCGTCTCCTCATAAAGCCATAAACGTAATTGATATTCTCAGCATTTCTAGAAAAAATACGAGTATTAAAGATATACAGTACACCTCATAAAATTCTCTCATATTTCTTCTTTATGGTGGGTTCTAAAATTGGCAAAATAAATTCCCTAAGACCCATTACACTTAACGCAGAGTGTGTTTTAGAGGCGGGGAGATGCAGAACCCGACTCTGGGCCCCTCAGCACCATGCGGCCTGAGTCCCTGCTTGGCCATGGGCCGTTTTCCCAGAACCCTGGCTGGAATGGCAAACCGTGATTGCCTGGTTACGGTTTCTGGCCATGGCCGGATGCTGGGCAAGTTTAATTTCCACGCTGGGGAATGTCTGTCTTCCTCCAAGAAAATGCAGATCCTCCGGGCAGCCCCGATGCTGGCTCTCCGTGGGTACATGTGGAGGCTTCAGAGCCCCCAGCCCCAGGCCCTGCACGGCCTCCTTTTGGGCAGTAGTCCATGAACTTCCCTGCCTCAGTTTACCTGCTGGTTCCTACCGGTTTAACTCAGATGGAGAACGACAACCTGAGATCGTATACACCTGTTTTTCTTTATCATCTTTCTCCTTAATGAGAATAAAGCTCCAAAGAGCAGGGGAAGGCATTTTAAGAAAACTTCTCAGGCCGTTTGCCGAGGTGTAATTTACATGCAAATCAAATGCGTGTCAATTACACATGCATTTCAAATTTCAAAAAAACATGTAAAACAAAAAGTCAGCTTTATTTTTTGGAACGGTTTTAGATTTCGGGAAAAATCGTGAAGACGGTACAGCGAGCTCTCATATACCCCACGCTCGCTCGGTTCCTCTTACGAACACCTCCCGTTGGTGGGGTAGCCTCCATCCAGTAAGCGAACACACGCTGCTGAGTCTGTACACCACTCGGTTTCCCTCCTGACTCGCGTCCTTCTGTGCTGCGACCCCATCCCGGGCAGCACATTACCTTTACTGGTCACGCCTCCTTGGGTGCCTCTGGGCCGTGACAGTTCTGGGGTCCCTTGTGTTGACGACCTTCACGGCTTTGAGGAGTCCCGGTGGGGTATTTTGCAGAACGCGCCCCTCCGGGGACGTGTGTGAAGTCTCTCTCACGGTCACGCTGGTGTTAGGGAGGACGGGCCACGGAGCTAAGCAGGGCTTTCCTTGCATCCTGTCAAGGGTGCACACGACCAGCATGATGCGTCCCTGCGCGAGCTGACCTTGGTCACCGGGCTGGGGTTTTGCCCAGTTTCTGCACGGAAAGTGACTCTTTTCCCTGGAGAGGAGTCACTTGACACCTGCTCAAGGGCGGGGCATCTACAGAAATTATTTGGAATTCTTCCATTTGTTCGGGAGGTTTGTCATTTCCCCCCATCGTTCATTTCTTGAATCATTTATTTCCATCAGTGTGGACCCTGGGTATTCATTTCCCACTTTGGGTGAAAATCCAAGGCTGCTGTGTGTTTGGCTGCTCGCGTTGTTCCCGCGTGGGTCACGGGGCCCCCGTGCGTGGCTCCTGGGCCGGCGGACGGGTCTTTGGGCTCTATCTGGGGAGCACCGTCTCAGGTGCGGACTACGAGACACTCCCGGTCCCTCTTACATTTTCCGTGACCAGCCCCAGACTTAGGCATTTCTGCGGGGGTCCCTACTGCTCCGGTTAGAGAATCCTAATCCAGAAGGAATGTCTGATCTGGGCGCCTGTGGCCAGTCCCGCTGACACACAAAGGGACCCTCACCTCATCTGCATCTGTGTTACGTGAATCATGAGTTCACGATGACGTCTCCACCTCTAGTTCACACCACGGGGATCATTCTGGACGCCTCCTCTTGCAGCTCTGGAACCTCCCTCTCCAACAGCAGAGACCTGGCCCACCGCCCACCACCTGTTCACTTAATGTTACATCAGAACCGAGCCCCTGCATCTCCGTGGGGGAAGAAGGGCCTGACCTTCACGCTCGACTGCGGCGTCACCTGTGGTTTCGTCTGCCGGGGGCCCCACGGCCCCACCCACTTCCCAGTTTTTGAGTCCGCACCTTCCCCTCACCTCCCGCAAGGGGCTCTCACCTGTTCCCATTGCAGTCAGGCTCTCCCGGGAGTCCGCACTTCTTCCTGGGTACCCCAACCTCCTAGATGATTTTTTTAAAATGTGCACGTATGAAGTCTCACTGTTTTGATGTCAAGTTCTCTGGGTTTGTGACAAATGCATAGTGTCATGGATCCACCACCACAGTGTCATTTCACTGCCCTAAAAATCCCCTGCGTGTCACCTGCTCAGCCCCCCGCCCCCGACGAGGCCCCCGGTAAACACTGATCTGCTCGCTGTGTCCATCATTTTGCCTTTTCCAGAATATTTCACAATCGGAATCATACCTATGCAGCCTCTTCAGATCGGCTTCTCTCTGAGCGTGTAAGGAGCATCCGTGTCTTTTTGTGTATGGATAGCTCTTTAACTGTTATCCCTGAATGCTACTCCACCCTATGGGTCTACCAGAATGCGCCTACCCATTCACCTGCTGGAGGGCATCTTGGTGGCTTCCAGTTTGGACAGTTACGAATCAAGCTGCTGTAGCATTTGCATGCAGGGTTTTCGTGTGGACGTAAGTTTTCAAATCTTTTGAGTAAATACCTGGGAATTCTAACTGCCGAATTGTGTGGTGAAGCTATGTTTAGCTCTTTAAGAAACCGCCAGACTGTCTTCCGAAGTGGCTGCACTATTTTGCATTCCCAGCAGCGATAAGTGAGAGTCCCCGATGCTCAACCTCCTCACTAGCAATTAGTATTGTCACTTTTTTTTTTCTTTTTTTGGAATTTAGCCACTGATAGGTATACAGTGGTATTTCCTTAAATTTGCATTTCCCTAAAGAAGAATGACATTGAGCATCTTCTCATGCACTTGCTTGCCATTTGTTTATATTTTTACTGAAGTGTTTGTTCAAACCTTTGCTCCATTTTTAAATGGGGTGTTTGTTTTCCAAATGTAAAGTTTTAAGAATTCTTTGAATGTGTTGGATATAAGTCTGTTATCTGACATGTGTTTTGTAAAGATTCTCCCCCAGTCCATGACTAGTCTTTTCTTTCCCTGAATGGTGTCTTCTGAAGGGTAGATGTTTGTTTGTTTGTTTTTAAAAGATTTTCTTTATTTATTTGAGAGAGAGAGAGCCGCATGCATGAGTTCACAAGCATGGGGGAGGGGCAGTGGGAGAGGGAGAAGCAGGCTTCCCGCTGAGCAGGGATCCCGACATGAGGCTCGATCCCAGGACCCTGGGATCATGACCTGAGCTGAAGGCAGATGCTTAACTGACTGAGCCACCTAGGCATTCCAGGATGGATGTTTTTAATTTTAAAAAGTCTAACAGGAATATTTTCTTCCCTAGATTGTGCTTTTGGTTTTGTAACAAAATGCATCATCGAACCCCAGGTTACAAGGCCCTATGTTTTCTTCTAGAAATTTTATAGTTTTGAGGTTTACATTTGTGTCTATGATCCATTTGAGGTAATTTTTGTGAAAAGTATCCTTAGTCTGTATCTAGATTCATTTTTTAAAAACTTTACATATGGATGTCCAATTGCTGTAGCATCATGTATTAAAAAGACTACCCAATGGATTACCTTGGCTCCTTTGTTAAAGATTCGTTGACAATATTGGGTCAACTGTTGGGCTCTCTGTTCTGTTTCATTGATGAATTGGTCTGTTCCTTTACCAATATCACACTGTCTTGATTACTGCAAACTTTTGGTAAGTTTTGAAATTTGGTAATGTGAATCCTTCAATTTTGTGCCTCAGTATTGTGTTGAGTATGATGGTCTTTTGACTTTTTGCATAAACTTTAGAATCAGTTTGACCATATCTACAAAACAGCTTGCTGGGATTTTGTTGGGATTGTGTTGATTCAGTAGATCACATTTAGAAGGACTGACATTTTCACAATATTGACTCTTCCTATCCATGAACATGGACTATCTTTCCATTTATTTACATCTTTTTGGGTATCTTTCATCAGAGTTTATCATTTTCAGCATATAGATCACGTACATATTTTGCTAGATTTATATCTGAGTCTGTCATTTTTGTGGGGTTCTGTTATAACTGGACTTCAAAGTCCAAGTGTTCCTTGCTAGTATATAGGAAAGCATTTGACTTTTATATATTGACCTTGTATTTATAACCTTGCTATACTTGCTTATTGGTTCCAGGACATAGATAGATGATAGACAGACAGACAGATTTCTTCATACATACATACATAGATTGATTTTTGCTTATGGAAATACAGCTGGAACAAATCTCACTTGCCATAGCATATAATTACTTTTATATATTGTTGGATTTGATTTGACAATATTTTATTGATGATTTTCATACCTATATTCAAGAAAGTTATTAGTTTGTAATTTTTTTTTAATATCTTTATCATTTTGGTATTAAGGTAATGCCACCCTTACAGAATGAATTAGGAAATATTCCCTCTGATTCTATTTTGCATGGGAGATTGTAGAGAATTGGTATCTTTTATCTTGTAAATGTTTGGTAGATTTCACCAGTGAAGACATCTGGGCCTAGTGCTTTCTTTTTTTAAAAGCTATTAATTCTTGATTATTGTTTCAATTTTTAAAATAGATATAGGCATATTCAGGTTATCTATTTCTCCTTATGTGGTCTTCCAAGGAATTGGCCCATTTTATCCTTTGGTTTTCAGATTTGTGGACATAGAGTTGTTCAGAGTTTTCTTTTGTGATCTTTTTAATGCCCATGGGATCAGTAGGGATGGCCCCTCTTTCACTTCTGAGAGTGGTAATTTGTGTCTTCTCTTTTAATTTTTTCTTGATTAGCCTGGCTATAGATTTGTGAATTTTATTGATCTTTTGAAAGAACCAGCTTTTTGTTCATGTTGATTTTTTCCCTATTGCTTTCCTGTTTTCCATTTCATTCATTTCTGCTCTAATTTCTCTTATTTGTTTTCTTCTCCTTGTTTCAATGTTAAATTGCTCCTCTATTTCTAGTTTCCTAAGATGGAAGTTTAGATTATTAATTTTATTTATTTTTTAAATATTTATTTTTATTTTATTTTTTTAAAGATTTTATTTATTTAAGAGAGAGAGAGAGAGTATGTGTGCGTATACTCACGGGTGGGGAGGGGGGCAGAAGAAGAGGGAGAAGCAGATTCCCAGCTGAGCGCAGAGCCCGACAAGGGGCTCGACCCCAGGACCCTAGGATCATGACCTGAGCCGAAACCAAGAGTTGGACACTTAACTGACTGAGCCACCAGCCACCCCTAGATTATTCATTTTAGATATTCCTTCCTTTCTAACATGTACAGTGAGCACTAGAGCTTTCCCTCTGAGCACAGCCTTTGCTGCATCCTACACGTTTTGATAATTTTCGTTTTCACTTCCATTTCATCCAAAATACTTAAAAAATCCTCTTAAGACTTCTTGAACATGTGTATTACTTTGATGTGTGCTCTTTAACTTCCAAATATTGGGGGTTTTCCAGTTCTCTTCTCTGTTACTGATTTCTAGTTAAATTTCACTGTATTCTGGAACATACCTTATACGATTTCTATTCTTTTAAATTTGTTATGGTGTGTTTAATGGCCATGTTTCCGGTGCATGTGAGAAGATTGCATATTCTGCTGCTGTTGGACAGAGTGCTCTAAAAATGTCCGTTGATGGAATTGACCGATAGTGTTCTTCCCGTCAACTCGATCCCTGCTGGTTTTCCAACTACACGATCCGTCAGCGGCTGGAGAGCAGTGTGGACGTCTGTCTCTACTGCAGTTGTGGGCTTGCCTATTTCCCCTTGCAGTTCTGTCAGCTTTGGCCTCACATATTGTGATGCTTTGCTGTTTGGTGGGCGTGCAGGACCTCCTCCGCTCCTGGGCTTCCTTTCTTGGTGTACAAGATTGTGCAAAGAGCAGGCGACAGTGAGTCTGCCGGTGGCACTGGGTGACTGCCCCCAGCTGCCCACCTGCTCCAGCCTCACAGGGACCTACGCTAGCCCGTCTTGTTGGCATCGGGCTTGGCCGTCTGGCCTGCGCTGCCAATGGGTGAGTGCAGGCAGGTGCTTTGAGAGCCAGCCTTCTCTGCCACGAGAGTGGGTCCGTCCTGTTAGGAGTGCTTCCTCCAGCCTGAATCCTGATGTCTGGGAAATGCCACAACCTACAGCCGACGTGCGAGCCGGGCCAGAAAGACGCATCTGTGGTTGAAAGTCCTCGGGTTTGGAGAGAGCTGTCAGCACACACAATCCGTTGTTGCTGACCAAGAGAGAAACCAGTGCCTAGAACTCGGGGCTGCCGCACCCGAGCCTGGGCCGGGTAGCGGAGGGCAGGGAGCCATGACTCCAGGCTGGGAGCAGCGCTCGTCCACAGCCGTGAACTGTTTCAACACCGTCCTCTCTGGTGTCTTAACGGCAGAAAACACAGCAGGTGCGGATGTAGGCACAGAGGTTTGGAAACCAGACGTTCCTAGTGTGCGTCGATTGGGTCCAATAGATAAGGTACCACAAGAAACAAGCAGAGAAACGTCTGGTTTGCTAACAGCATTGAAGGAAGCAACTGTTTCTTTTTCTTTTAAAGATTTTATTGATTTAACAGAGAGAGAGACACAGCGAGAGAGGGAACACAAGCAGGGGGAGTGGGAGAGGGAGAAGCGGGCTTCCCGCCCGCCGAGCAGGGAGCCCGATGCGGGGCTCGATCCCAGGACCCCGGGATCATGACCTGAGCCGAAGGCAGACGCTTAACGAGTGAGCCACCCAGGCGCCCCGGAAGCAACTGTTTCTTATCTCTAAGCAATACAAGATAAGACTGAGATGTTTCACTCCACAGAGGCCAAGTGACTCAGCCAGGCCAGACGGAGGGGGCAGCTCCAGCCTGCCCTCACCCCTCTGCCCTGGCGAGGGAGGCAGTCCAGCAAATGTCCCGGCGGGCGGAGTCCAGCAGGAAGGGAGGTGGAGGGCACTGCTCTCCCGAGGAAGCCCTATGGGCCCTAGGTGACCGCCAGCAAGTCTGGAGAGCGAGGCGTATCTCTGGCAACTCTGGGGGCTTTGAGATGGGCCCAGGCCGGGCCCGCAGTCAGACTGCCACAGAGCGCGGGGCGTGGAGGGCTGGTTCAGGCAGCTTGCATGGACAGTGACCCCGAAGGTCCGGACCGGAGGCGGCCTCTGTGGGCAGGAATGTGTCCCAAGGACACTTCCAGAGTCTTTGGCGTGGCAGAGAGGGTGGTGGGGATGGAAGGGCGCTACGGGTGGAGAACAGCGGCCCGGCAACCAGCCGCTCCAGGCTTGGCCCACTCGTCCTGTTTGCTTGGGGTTCCCCCGATTCAACTCTGAAAGTCCCCGGATGAAGCTTTGGGGTTGTTCCCAGGGGTCCCGTGTGTGGAGAGGGGCAGGCAAGTGTGACTCAGGGGCGTCGGCCATGCTGCGTCCCCAACACTGACCCCTCTCTCGGGACACCCCCCACGTTATCCAGACCAGGCTTGGTCCAAATAGATGTCGGTAGAGAAGGGCCGCCACACGCAAGCAGACGCTTTGAAGGCGCCGTGTGGCTCTGCCCTGGTCTCCTTCCCTTGGCCCTGAGCGTGGCGTGGCCCACGGAGGGCCTGCATCGCTAGCTGCGTCCCCCAAGGAGGAGGGCACGTGGCGCAGGCCGAAGGTGGCCCCTCGCCTACAGGTGGCGTGAGCAGGAAAGGCAGTTCCTTGCTGTCAGGCCCGAGACTCCAGGGCTGCTGGTTCCTGCAGCTTCACCTGGCACAGCTGATGGATACGGATTGTGTCCTCACGGCTGACCTCCGGCTTGGCAAGTGCAACAGGTCTCGTCTGCTCTCCGCCCTCCCTCCCCGGGCCCGGTCCTGCCCCCCTGGCCCTAGGAGCATTGTGCACACCCCACTCTGCTGTTTCCCCATGGGGCCTACTTTAAACCAGGGGAGAAAGCAGAGAAGGGCAGGAGATGGTGGGCCCCCGCCTGGGGTCTGGCTGCGAGGCAGGATGGCACGGAGGTGGGGGCAGCCCTCCCGGGACCCCGGGGACCCCAGGTGCTCTCGGCACCCACCCACGTTCCATTTGCTTTGATGAATCCTTCCGAAGTCTTCAGTTGGAGGCTTTGTGCTCTAATCGAATATACATCTTTTCCAGTACTTTCCAAATTTGAGGGGTCCTCATGTGTTGTTTCAAGCCGCAGCTACGAGAGAGGTTGGGATGCTGTATAAAGGGAACATTACTCCGGGAGGGGAAGGAAAGCAGAAGATCAAACACGTATCTGTACAAATAGATTCAGCGCAATCCACAACTATGCAGCATTTGACATTTAAAAAATATTTGATCCATGTTTTGGCTTCCAAAGCTGCTTGATGGAGCTGCTCGTGTAATTACATCCAAATCAGGGTTAAATATAGTTCTCAGAGAAAGAGCGTATGATTTAAATTGCCTAATTATTTGGGGGGAAAATCTGTTCTTCAATAATTAAGAGAATGAGGATGTTTGGCTTGTGCGGTGGGGGGGCGGGGAGGGAGGAACGGCGGTGGATATTTCCTGCCTTGGAGACCCGGAAGTGCTGCCTGGGGAGGGACCGTGTCTACACAGGCCTGGGGGCGTGGTGGGGGGCCCCGCGGCCGGGCAGGAGCCGGAAGCCGGCAGTGTGGGTGCTGAGCTGGGGGCTACAGCCACCGCCAAGCAGGGAGCAGGGGCCCGATCCCCTGGCAGGGCCGCCGGCATATGGGAGCACCCAGGCTGTGGCCAGACGCCTTAGGAGGGGGAATCTGGCAGCCCCAAGAGCCAGCAATCCGTTAATTAGGTGATATTTCTTGAAAGTCAGGTTGCAGGGGGGTGTAGATGGCAGGCCGCCTTCAGGGAACGATTCAAACCATCGCCATCCCTCCCGCCAGCCCAAGAAATGGGGGTTGGGGCGCCCGAGCTGAGACCCTGCAGGCCTGCTTGCGGCGGCCTCTGGGCGCCCTTGACACTGGTGTGTGTCCTTGGGCCAGTGCAGGGACCCCCGAGGCCCTGTTGCCTTATCTGCGAAGTGGGGGGATTATCGTAGCTTGCGGGTCCGCGCTGAGGGTTAGTGTCGGCATGGACGGAGCGCAGGGCGCGAGTCGGCCTGGAGGATGACCTGGACTCGGTGCTGTGTGACTTCGGACAAGCCACCTCACCTCTCTGAGGCTCAGCTCCCCCCGGAAGACGGAGATATACCAGCAGCCGCCTCTCGGGCTGTCGGGGGATTATTTAAGTAGGTACCACGTCGTTGGTGGGGTTAGCTCGGTGTCTGGAACACAGCAGACCCTGGCTCTGTCGTCCCACAAATATTTACCCAGCACCTGTGAGGTGACGGGCAGACATCCAGGTGCCAGTCTCCCTCAGAGAACAGGGTGGAAAGACTCCTCGCCTCGGAGTGTGGGAATCCGGCTCTGACGCAGAAACGGGTCATCGCAGAGAGTGGTCCCGGGAGGGCGCGGGGGGCTCTGGGCGGGGAGGGGTCTACGAGGGCCGCTTAGGGGCCAAGAAGGAGCTGTTCCGAGGGTGGGGGTGGAGAGCTCGGGCCAGGGGGCCTGGGGAGCGGGGTTGCTGTGTTCGTGCCCTGCAAGGGGCCCAGGGGGCCAGGGGGCTGGGATCTGCGGGGCGGCCGAGCTGGGGCCTGTGAGGGGCCATGGGGGCCACCTGAGGCCTCTGGATGTTATTCTCAGAATAGCAGGAAGCCCCTGGGGGGTTGGAGCAGGGACCGCTATGATCCAGTCCAGTGGAAATGGGGCCAGGGCGAAGTAGGGGGGGTCGGGGGCCGGAGGAGGGTGTGCAGTGTGTGTATGAGTACCTGTGTGAACGCACTTGTGTGTCCATGGGGTGCGTGCATGCCCAACCTGGTTCCTGACTGCCGTGGGCGGGCAGTGCCCAGGCCGGCCCGGGAGGGTGGAGAGTGGTTCATGGCAAGGTCCACAGGACTGTGGTTGAGGGGGATGCTGAGGGTAGGGTCGCAGTAAAACGCAGGTTGCCTGATGCCCACACCGCGAGTGGCCCCTATGAAGCGTGGGTCCCTCGGCATCCGAACAGTGAGCAGGACCTGCAGCCGTGGGGTGGCAGGCAGGGTGAACCACGGTGCTTTGAGGGCCCGGCAGGCCCTGGGCGCCTACATGCGGGGTGCCGCCCAGAGCGGGCAGGGAAGGTGGCTCCAGCCTGGGGGCGGCCCTCGAAAGCCCTTGCCACTGGAGCTGGCCCACCTCTGGCTCGGCCCCAGGATGGCGTAGACGGTGCTCGTGCTGGTTCTCCCTCCACAAGTCCCCAGCATTACCAGGTCGACCCACCTCCCACGCACAGCCGAGGAGCCCGCCTGGGGTAGAGGGCACCCAGGGAGAGGCTGTGCCCACCGAAGAGGAAAGCACCCCGGGTCGGCACTGTGTGGGGCCCACCCTGCCGCTCACCGAGCTGGCGGAGTCCGAGCACGCCGACGGCCAGAGCATGAGGGCCAGGTGGCTGGGGTAGTGGTCATGTCTGCTGGGAAGGCAGCGTTCGGGGGAACCTGGACCTCTGGACGGGGATTTCAGACGCGTGGCAGGTGGCTCGCGGAGAAGGGACCTGAAGCCTCCTCTCTTCTGGCCGGAGCTGCCCTTTTGAGGAGCTCATTCTCAGGTAGAGACCCACGGTGTGGGCGATCCCCGGCCTCCGCCCCGCGCCGGGACCCACGGTGAGGGCCGTCACCGCCATCGCTCTGGTTGTTGTGGGAGGCGGGTCCTGGGTGCGAGGCTCTCGTCTGGAGAGGGCCTGCAGCGCTGCAGATATCCCGCTCTGTGCTGGAGGCTGGCCATCAGCCAGTCACGGCCATGGGACAAGCACCTGGCACCACAGCGAGGCCACCCGGCGGGATGCTTGGTCTCTCTCTACCCCACATCTATGTCCTTCCACCATCCTGTCCGAGACCACCTGAAACCCCCCCACCGCATTGTGCTGTCTGCTGGAGGGGCTGCACGTCTTCCTGCCACCCCGTGGGTCATGTGTCCATAGCGGGACAGTCCACTGACCATGGGGCAGGATGTCAATCCCTGTGGCCCCAGGATGGTGGGATTGAGGTCTAGGCAGGAGCTCCAGTGAGGGGGCCCCGAACTGGAGGTCCCCACCGCGGGGCTGTCCCCATCGCACACCGGGGACCGTGGGGGTTATCCTCCCATGCCAAGGCCCCGTCCAGGCTGGCCAGGCTGACCTGGTCCCCAGGCCCAATGGTGAGCACGCTCACTTTGAATTCAGTACGTTTTGAGTGGGGTTCCAGAAAATCCCCGTCTGTCTTTGTGTTGGTTCTAAAGCCGGGCTTCCCGGGTCCCAGAAAAGGGCTGGTGGCAACCTTGGCTTTCCAGCCTCCCCGATTCACAGGAGACACGAGGGCGGAGGGAGCTTGGGGTCTGTTGTATGTCACAGCGCTAGCCCAGCTGCTGGTCTTAGAAACCGTCGTGATTGAATCTGCGCAGGAGTCCTTGACGGGGTCGTTAAACGCGGGAGCGGGAATGGGCCTGGGCTCATGGCTCCCTGTCACCACGTCCTCTCTGGAAAGGCAAGGGCCGAGCTTCTGGTGGGGCCGCGCAGGGCAGGGGATGGACACAAGGACCCCTCCTCGGGGAGGACGGGCCTGGAGGGCCGCGGTGCGTGCATCTTCCGAGCAGGCTCGGGGGCTGAGGCCGCTCGCCCCAGACCCGAGCCTCCTGAAGCTGGCCCACTGCTTGGGCCGTGGTCACTCGGCAGGCACGCTCACGTGGCCTGGGAGCTGGCCCTGCGCTGGCATGGGGTGCCACCTCTGAGGTCCCAGGATGGCGAGGGGGATACAGATCTTTCGGAATGCTGTGTGGTGCTGGGCAGAGCGGAGCCCGGGAGGGTGGGAGCCCGGAGCGGACAGCAGAGGCTTTTAGGGGCAGCCGGGACTGCTGCCTGCCCAGAGGAGGCTGATGTGGGTGGTGCAGGCGGGAGTATTCGCACCTGGCCCAGAGAGGTTGAGTGACATTCCCCAGGTGGCCCAGCACTCCTGTGACTGTCCCCAGGTAGGAACACCGCAGAGACTTCACGAGCTGGCCGTGCCCACTGGGAGGACAGGTCACTCAGCATCAGTCCCTCATGGGGCCTCTGCTTCATGACTGGGAGCTGCGGCCCATCTTGTCGGCAGAGCCGGCGAGGCCTGTGAGGGGACAGGGACATCCGCTCCGCACACCCGGCTGGGACGAGGGATGAGGGGCTGGTGAATTATTGAGAGTTGCCAAAGGTGCTGAGTTAGAAGCTAATTAAAAAGCTATCTGCAGTGTGACGCTATAAAAGAATCGTAAAATTCCAATCTCATTTGTTCCACTCAGCTTCCTTGGGTGCAGAACGCCCCGTAAAAGGCGGCGCGCTCCCATAGTCTGCGGGCGGCTTGCCGGGGCCCCGGGCAGGGGCACCCTTCCTCGTGTTCTGCAGGCTGGCTGCTTGCTCAGCCTCACTCTGGCTGGGGCCTGGGGAGGGAGGGAGCTAGGTGGGCCCGGATGAGGGGAGCAGGGCCGGGAGGGTGTGCTGGCCCCGGGAACCCCCAGCGGCCTCAAGACCCTTTACCCACGTGTGTCCCTCAGCTGACGCCAGAGTGCTCCTTGTCTGTGGGGTGCGGGAGGAAACCTTCTAGGGCCGAACCCCAGTGTGTGGTGCCCACAGCCACGTGGGCGGGGCTGGGGTGGGGATGGAGTTGGGCTTACAGAGGAAGGGGGGGGACCTCTCCCCACGGGGCTGAAAGTAATGGGGCAGGGGGCCTGGCTGTGGCACGTTGGCACTTTCTGTGTGCCTACTGCGTGCAATCTCTGTGCGGGGCTCCACGGCAACCGTGTGTAAATGGGGGCACCCCGTCCTGGCCTGGGAAGAAGCTTGCATTTGCAGGTGCTGGCCTGGCTCAGCTCCAACAGAGCTCAAGGCTTGGCACGTCCCCTCCTTGACCGGAGCCAGGCCAATGTGCCGGCCACTGCAGGGCCACCCCCAGCTTGGCCCCTGTATGCAGGTCCTATGGGATCAAGGCCCGGGTTCAGGCGAGCGCCTTTGGGAAAATCGCTTTAGCATCAAAATTATGAGGCCACAGGCTCTGGAAACAGATGCTGGGCTTCTGTCCCGCCCTTCCCTCTTTTGGCTGGGCCTTCATCTCTCTATGGAATGGGGTCACGATGGTGGCGGCCTCGACAGACCACGGGCAGGGTGCACCTAGTCGTGTGCCTGGCACAGAGCATGGGCTCTCTCACTGCCAGCAAAGACGTGGATTGCAGTTCAAGAGCTCTGTGTCCTGGGGGCCACTACCTCCCACCATGCTCCGGCACCTTGGCCGAGTTCAAGGACGGGACATGGATGCTCAGAGAAGTGGATACCAGGACATTTACCCTATGGCTGCAGGAGTTGGGTCTCTGAATCACCCCTCTGCTCCCAGAAGGACAGACCTGGCTCCGAGGCCCATGGATGCTGCCATGAAGCCCTTGGGCCTGGCCCATTCCCTTTCCATCTCCGGAGATGGTGAGGGTACATGCAGGCTGTAGAGAGCACCCCAAGCAAAGATGGAAGAAAAGCCAGTGACTGTGATTTGCCGTCTCCTGGCTGTTCCCGAGAAGCTCCCGGGCTGCACTCGGAGTGTCTGGTCTTAGCACTCACTGGGAGGCAGCGTCCGGTGGTCCAGGGTCAGCCGACGGCCCGGCTCTTACCCTCACCCCCACCGAGGCTCGATGCACCTGCAAGGCAGGGGCTGGGGTGCCTGGGCCGCTCTGCAGCTCTGGAGGTCAAGGCGGGGCTGTGGGGGGACGGCCAACAGCCAGGGCTGGCTGGACCCGGCAGTCCAGCCCTGAGCTCTGCACGGCGAGCCACGGAGCCGGCAACCGTGGGGCCAGGGGCGTGGGCTGTGTCTGGGGTAACCAGAGCGGCATGTGAGGGAGCCGGGGCCGGGCCGGGGCTGCACTTTGACACCATCTCAGCACAAATCAGGCCTGGTTTCTGCAGGCCGGGTGGCCGGTGAGTGTAGGGAGGAGGGGACAGTGTTACCAGTGTTACCCTGGGTCTTTGTCTCCTGGTTGGGAGGCCTGGATTGTTTCTCTTTTTGGGGTGGCAGCAGGCGAGGGAGGAGACCAGAAACAGCCACATCTGCCGAAGCCTTTCTTCACTGCACGCTGTCCTGGACAGGAGGGCGGCCGGCCTGCCCCCAGCTTCGAGGCTGCTCGGAGGTCCGGCTGGAGGCCTGAGGGGGCAGGGCAGCAGTCCCGGGGCCAGGCTGCTGGGACCGGCGGGATTCTGGGAGGGGTGTGAATGACAGTGGCCTGCAGCACCAGGGCAGAAGGCAGAATCAAGGTTGCATGGGCTCCTGTGGGGTCACTAGGCGGGGGAGAGGCCCAGACGGGCCCACGCAGATGGACGCAGGGCTCGCCATGCAGGCTGCGGCGAGGGAGCCCGCCATCCCGGTACCTGACCCAGAGTGGAGGCGGCTGTGGCCTGTCCCAGCGGGGCTTGGCTGGGGTCCGGACCCACCATGCGGCTCTGACGGTGTCAGCATTGGGACCCCGGGGTGGGGGGCCGGCAGGAACACTGCCCACAGGGGCTTTGGGAAGAAGACAAGAAGTCTGGGGTGGGCGACCCGGGAGGCTCGGAACTCAGCCCTGCTGACCTCAGCCCGTGGGGGGTCAGGCTCACTGTCACACGGCTCGAGATCCCCTGCAGCCCCGGGGGGCTTCCCTCCCCCAGCAGGAAGGAGAGGAGGCACTTCCCACAGGCCCGGGACACCCCCTTCGCGTCTCCCGGCCGGAACTTCCTGCATCTGGGCTCATCCCAGACCAGCTGCTGAGGGCACCGCGGTCCGTGCAGGCGGGCTGCCCCTCCTTCACCTGCGCGCGGTTTTTATCTTGTTTTGTTACCGTAGACAGAAGGCAACGGGCCGGGGGAGCGGAGGAGCGTGTGTTGCTGCTGCCCTGCGAGCGTGTGAGCGCGTGGGCACGGTGCCTCCGCGAGGCCGAGACAGCAGAGCAGGTCCTCACCTGCTGGGCTGTGACGAGAACTGTACACGCATGAACACACCTGTTCTTCACGGTGACACGCGGCAGGGGTCCCGGGTCCCGGACTGCAGTGGTGGCCGAAGGTGCAGTCCAGAGCCATGTCCCCGGCCCCTGCTCACGGGTGGGGGCGGCGAGCCCCAGCCGGCACCTGCCGAGCCCCAGCCGGCACATGTGGCCGGCCTGGTGGTGGCGCTTCTCATGGAACATGCCGCCTTCACAGGTGATCCATCTGGGAGCCGTTGTGCAACATGAATTTTACAAAATTTGAAAAATCCCAATCAGCAGGAGGACAAAGAGTCGCCCTTTGTACCTGGATCCCCGAGACGTCCACCATGGACGCTTTCGTGTCAAAGCTTCTGAGTGTTCTCTGCACGTGTGTTCATAGTATGTGGGTCACATCTAGTCTCACAAGATGAGACTGTTACATACACGCTTTTTATTTTATTTTATTTTTTTAAAGATTTTTATTTATTTATTTGACAGAGAGAGAGATAGCGAGAGCAGGAACACAAGCAGGGGGAGTGGGAGAGGGAGAAGCAGGCTTCCCGCCGAGCAGGGAGCCCGATGCGGGGTTCGATCCCAGGACCCTGGGACCATGACCTGAGCCGAAGGCAGCCGCTTAACGACTGAGCCGCCCAGGCGCCCCATACACGGCTTTTAAAACCTTGGACATCTTTTACTGTAAGAAAATCTATGCCCAAAACCGTGTCTGATACTTGTTTAAGGTTGTATTATTTGGATGCACCACTCACAGTGACTGCCTATCCCTGGATGGTCACTCAGTCACTTCCAAGTCTCCCCAGCTGTGATGGCTGTTCTCTGGCCCCTCCCCAAACACATGGCCCAGCATCTCCCCATTTCCCCATCTCAGCCATCTCTTCTTGCTTGCTGTTTTTCCTGGACTCCACCAGCACATTCCTGCCTCAGGACCTTTGCAAGTCCCAGGAATACTGCCTGGAATGTCCCCCCCTGCTCCCAACATTCTCCTAGTTGATCCATGACTTTGCTGGGGTCTCTGTTCAGCTATCACTTTCTCAGAGAGTCTTCCTGACCCCAGCCTGTCCGGATGGACGCCTTGCCCTGCCCCACCTCGGTCAATTCCTTTCCCCAACCCCCATTTTCTTCTTTATAGTATTTTCCACCATCTGGATTTGCATTTCCTTTGCTTCTTTGCTTACACTGCCCTCCGACCTCTGAAAAGCAAGTCCGTTGAGGGTCCGCCCCCCGTCGATGTTATCCAGGCTGTACCCAGCTCACCACACGCAGTGCTGCAGAAATGCTTGCTAGAGAGTGCCTGGACGCTTCCTCCAGGCTGTTTCTCCAGACTTACCCTCTGGGGTAGCGCGGGGGGCCAATGGCAAACATACCACCCAGAGATGGGGGGCCCTGCCTGCCGTCTCACCCCAGCCAATGTGAGAGAGAGGCCTCTGCCTTTCCCATCTTTGCTGCCAGCTTGGCGAGGGATCGCATGTGTCTGGCTGCAGGCCATTCTACATTTTCCACACTTTGTGGTCATTTGACCTTCTTTGTGAGTTGCCACTTTGACCTTTTGCCCATTTTTCTGAGCAGATGCCCACTTTTTCTCATGGGTGCCGAAGTTCTCGGTATAATGTGAACTCTGCTTTGTTGCGGTGGCTTACAGGTGTCGGGAGGCTGGGGAGGAGGTGGTCTTGGGACCAGGGCAGGAACTTGTGTCCCCCAGGTTGAGTCTGCTGTTTGGGGGGACGTCCAGGTGGCCATCACTGTGAGCTGGGGGCTGAGGCTCTGAAAGGTCAGAGGAGGGGCTGCCGGCCTCTCTGAGAGGCACACTTGTTGCAAAGGGATGGGGGGGGCTTCCCACCACGTGGCCTGTCCAGGCGCCCCTCATGCCAGGCGGTTGGGGACAGCATGGGCCACAGTGACGGGGGCACCCTGCAGATGGCACCCCAGGGATCTGTAGACCCTGCAGAGGCCCGAGACTTGGCCCCCAGTCTGGGGGCAGATGTGATGCCACATTTTGGGGCTCTGCCAGCCTGCCCCTCTTTTCATCACAGGACAGGTAACCTGCAGGTCCTGGGGGCCGCTTGGGCTCTTTCTGGTGGGCCCTGGTCCTGGGGGGCAGCCCCATGGTCCCGCTCTGCCTCGCTCTGCCTCGGGGTGGTCGGGGGGTCCAGCAGGTCAATGCACCCCTTTGCCCGTGCAAACACCGCTAATTCCCTAAATGGCGCCCAGCCTATGAGTCTTCCTCATACCTGGGTCTTTTAATTACCCACCACTGATATTTACGCAGAGCCTTTACAAACCATTCCTGCCAGGCTGGGCCTATTTACACACGTGAGCAGTAGGGAGAAGCCCCGGCTTCCAGCTTTGGCCGAGGGTGTCCAGGCTCTGCGGCCCCACGGCCCCCAGCCCTGTCCAGCACCCTGCAGGCCCCTTGGGTGGCTGGAGCAGATGCCCCAGGAC
>NC_138377.1:794368-842177 GCF_054177405.1 Leptonychotes weddellii | reverse complement strand
GGATCGCTGTTATTCATGGCGTGGACCCACCAGGAACTGGTCACTGCTGGCCGTGGGGCCGTCCCGCCTGGGCCTGCCATCCTGTGACTCTGTCCGCCGGCTGGCACAAGGACACCGAGTCACTCAGTGGACAGGACCCCACAGCCATGCAGGCCACATCATGACACGTGGTGGCCCGCATGCCTCCGGGGACAGGCTCCTGCTTCCTGACAAAAAGGAGATGTGAGGGACCAGACAACAATGTCCCTGAGGAGGCCAGCTCAGGGCAGCCCATTGGCCACCTACCAAATGGGAGCAGAGAGCTGTGGGCTAAGTCCCGGGGAGGGACGCCGGTCCTGGAGCCCTGCTGGCCTGCGACCACCTCCCCGCACCCGCCCTGGGCTGCCGGCCTCACTTTGGCCGGCCAGCCTCCTGCCGAGGGCACAGGGCCCTGCATGTCTGCAGTGCCATCAGAGTCCCTACCCCGCAGGGCACTTCGGAAAGGCAGAAACTGTCATTACTAATTGTTAGTGATTAGATAGAAAGACAGATGCTCTGGTGTTAGAAAATCACCGTCGAATAACTGGTTATTTCCATCAGAGGAGAGGCAATTTGCTACCTGTCAGACAGCATTCCAGCACCTGCCTCGTTGGGTAGAGGCCGGCTGGGGGGACCCCAGAACCCGAGAGGTCCCCAGCATCTGGGGTCACGTTCAGTGGGTGTGGCCGGAGAGGTTTGGGCTCCCCACACCCCACAGGGGGCCTGCTTGTCCCCCAGCAGGTGGGTCTCCTCTGTGATCCTACCTGGGCTGTGGTGGTCCAGCCCCCTCGCCCGGGGGCTCTCCTTTTCCCTGTGCGCCCTCTAACCCTGGGGACCGCATTGACGCCATGCCTCTGGGGAAGACTTCTCGCCGTCCTAGAGGCCCCCATGGCCTGGGGCTGCTGGCGGGTTGGCAGGAGCCCTGCTGTGTGGCACTCCAGGGGTCAAGGGGTCAGCACAGCAGCAGCCCTTCGCCCCCAAGGCTGCAGTGGCGGTGTGCCCGAGGGGCATCCTCCTTGTGCTCAGGCAGCCTGGGGACGGGGAGCTCGTGGTGTTCTGCGGCTGCTGCAGATGTTTGCCTGGCCCCCTGCGCCTTTCCTGTGAACCATCCCAGACACGAGAGGGACAGAAGCCTTGCAGGGGGCTGGACAAAGGGCTGCACAGTGACTTGGGGCAAGTGAGCACCTCCCCAGTTGCAGGTGGGGTTGGTTCTCCATCCTTGGTGCCAGGCCCAGGGAGCTGCATCCTGGCCACTTGGAAGCTCTGGGCCAGCCTCGGTGTCCGGCGTGGGGAAGGGGTAAAGGCAGCCATGGGCACAGCAGTGGTTGGGTTGCACTTTGTACCCATCCCTCCATTTGACACAGCTCCACAGGAAGCTGGTACCTCTGGGCCCAACAGCCCTGTGTGGTTCATGGGAGGGAGAGTGCGGAGAGGGGCAGGAAGTGACCTGGGTGCCCGCAGGTGGGTCCAGACCCTCTTCTCACTCTTGGGGTCGTGGCTCTGCACCCTTTTCTTTGTTCCTCTTTCTTACTCTGTCCTTCTTCAGGGTAACAAGCAGCCCACAGCCCTCTCACTCAGCAGTGCTAGGATGTGGGGTGGGCAGGGATTCCCCTACAGAAGCCCAGATAAATGGACAGACTGACGGACTGGGGAGGGCCCCCACGGAAGCGACTTTGGAACTGAGATGGGGGGAGGGTTAAAAGCATGCCAGGCAGAGGTGTGGCTACAGGGTAAAAGGGGCCATGGGACAGCAAGAGGAGGCTCCAGGGTACAGAGGCACCCACATGTAACCAGCCCACTTCTAGCTAACCCATGGTTCATAGGGCTTTCTCAGGAAGTAAAATCTATAGTGAACTAAGTGACAATGAAACACAACATATCAAAAATTGTGGAACACAGTGAAAGCGGTGCTGAGGGGGACATTTATAGACAAATCCATACGTTGGAAAAGAGGAAAAGTCTCAAGTCAATAATCTAAACTCCTCCCTCAAAAATTTAGAAAAAGGAAGAGTGAAACAAGCGGAAGGAGGGAAATCATAGAGTAGAACTAAATAAAATTGAAAACAGAAAAACAATAGAGAAAACCAATGAAACAAAGAGCTTGTTCTTTGAAAAGATTAAGAAAATGGACAACTGTCTAGTAAGAGCAACAAACTAAAAGAGATGACATAGCTCACCAATATTAGGAACAAAGTAGGGGACATCACTACAGACTGCAGATATCAAAGGATAATAAAGGAATGGCATTTGATTTGACAATCAAATTTTTGTATGTGGAGTTGTTCAAATTTAGGTGAAAAGGACCACTTTCTAAAAAGAAAAATACAGGGGAACCTGGGTGGCTCAGTCGCTAAGCGTCTGCCTTCGGCTCAGGTCATGATCCCAGGGTCCTGGGATCGAGGCTCCCATTGGGCTCCCTGCTCAGTTGGAAGCCTGCTTCTCCCTCTCCCACTCCCCCTGCTTGTGTTCTCTCTCTCGCTGTGTCTCTCTCTGTCGTATAAATAAATAAAATCTTTAAAAAAATAAAAATTAAAAAAAAAATACAAACTGCTACAATTCACCTAATATGAAATAGATCATTTGAATAGTCCTACAATTATTATGAAAATTGAATTAATAATGTAAAAACTCACAAAACCCCTCCAAGTCTCTAAGTCCATATGGTTTCAGTGGAGGATTATAACAAAGAATTAAAGAATAATTGGCCTCAATTCTGCAATTCTTTTCTAGAAAACAGAAGGGGGAACACTTCCCAATTTATTCTACAAAGCTATTATTACTCTGATACTAAAACCAAAGTCAGTACAAAAAAAGAAAACCACAAACTTATATCCCTTATATATATAGACACAAAATCCTTAACAAAATTCTGGCGAAGAAGAGTCAGCAAAATATAAAAAGAATTATACATCATGACCAAATGGGATGCAAAGCTGATTTCATATTTGAAAGTCAACCAGTGTGAACCACTGTCTTAATAAGCTAAAGTAGAAAAATCATATGATGATATCAATCTATGAAGAAAAATCAGTTGACAAAATTCAACACCTACTCATGATAAATTCTTGGCAAAATGGGAATGAGGGGAACTTTCTTTCTTTTTTTTTTAAAGATTTATTTATTTATTTATTCGACAGAGAGAGAGTGAGCACAGGTAGGGGGAGCCGCAGGCAGAGGGAGAGGGAGAAGCAGGCTTCCTGCTGAGCAGGGAGCCCGATGTGGGGCTCGATCCCAGGGCCCCGGGATCATGACCTGAGCTGAAGGTAGACGCTTAACGACTGAGCCACCCAGGCGCCCCTGAGGGGAACTTTCTCACCTTGATAAAGAGCATTTACAGAAAAACTACAGCTAACATTATACTTAATGTTATAAACAAGTAGGTGATTAATCTTTACTTTTTTCTAAATTTTTAATTTTCTAAATCTTTACTTTTTTACTAAATTCTTTCCTTCAAGGTCAGGAACAAGTCAAGGGTGCCCACTCTCACCACTTTATTCAATATGGTGCTGGAGTTCCAGCCAGTGCAATAAGGCAAGAAAAGGAAATAAATGGCATACAGATCTAAAGGAAGAAATAAAGCTAACCTTGCTTGCAGATGACATTACTGTTTATACAGACCACCCCAGTGAATCTACATAAAACTCATGGAACTAACACAGGAATTTAGTGAGATTGCAGTATACAAGGTAAGCATACAGAAATCAATTGTATGTCTATATCATAGCAATGAACATGTGGACACTGAAATTAAAGACACACCACCATTTATAATCATTCAAAAAATGAAATACTTAGGTGTAAATCTAATAACACACATATGGGACTTGTGCTGGATTCTGCAAAATGCTGATAAACGAAGTCAAGGAAGGTCTCAATAAATGGAGAGAATAGCTGTGTTCATGGGGCTGAAGAGTCAACAATTAAAAGTAAAGATGTCAATTAAAAAGTAAAGATGTCAATCCTCCCCAAATTGATAAGAAGGTTTAATGTGAATCTTATCAAAATCTAAGCAAGATTTTTTTTTGGTACTATAGATGACATAATTATAAAATTTGCATGAAAATACAAAGGAGCTAGAATAGCTGAAATAATTTTGACAGAGAAGAATAAAGAAGCCATCTACCAGATTTTGGGACTTCTAAATGGCCACCTTAATGAAGACTGTAATATTGGCGAAGAAGTAGACAAACAGACCCATCAGTGGAACAGAACAAAGAGCCCAGAAGCAGACCTGTGTGCTCTGCCCCTCCAGAAGCAGAGGCTGCTCCCGCCTCCATCCTGGCTGGGATGTACGGCGGGTGGGCTATGGGGTCTCCTAGGTTTGTAACCAAGATGTACAAGCAGTTCTCAGGGTCACACTTGTGCCGTAAGCAGGGGGCAGCAGCCCTTCCTCACCAGTGGCAGGGCCCTGAGTCTCCGGGACAGAGCAGTGGGGTCACAGGACAAGCTCCAGACAGACCGACATGGGGTTACCACTCCGACCCCTCACTGTCCAACAAGGAGCTGCTTCTCCACAGCATGGGGAGTGAGCGCTGGGCCGATGTGCTCAAGGGCTGCCCGCCACTGTCACCAACCCCTCCGAGCCTCTGTGGACTCGGGCTCTTCTGGGACATTCTGTGCTCACCCAGACCCAGCTGAGAGTGGAACTGAGTGTCCTGTGGGCCACTTGGGTGAAGGGACCAGAATGGTGGCCAGGGTGGTCCTGGCTGCCTGCCAGGAGCCCGCCTCACCCGGTGGCCCCCTGCCCACACGGCCCTGGCTATAGGGGGCTCCTCGCTGCCATGTGATAGCCCAGCCATGCTATGGCACCTACCTTGGACTTCTTAATTGCAATGCCCTATGAAGGGCTTAAATTAAAAATCAAATACTCAAAGCACCAGTGCCTTTTAGAGGACTAAAATTAAAACCTAATTGAATTTTCCTAGGGAAAAATATCTTGTGGAAATTTAATTAAGGCAGTAAAAGACCGGGTTCTTAAAAATAGATATATATGGTTTTTAATTCAGGGTTATTTGCAAAGCAAATTGAAAAATAAAAAGAACCCGGTCGGATGAGGAGATTGGTTGGAGACAAAGAGGAGCCTGGCGAGGTCCCTGCGCCCCGAGCGCGGCCCTGCGAGGCCTGGATGGGCTGGGACAGTCAGCGGTGCTGTGCGCAGCCACCTGGCTCCCTGGCGCCGGGGCACCTGGCCAGCGACCCTCGCAGGAGGCAGCCCCTCTGCCCCTTCGTGCAGAGGCCGGTGTCAGAATCAGGAGATTCTGCTTGTGTGGTCCGGCTTTTCAAGGTTCAGGGCAGACAGCGGGGTTGGGGCCAGGCCCTGCCCCTGCGGGCTGTGTGACCTTGGGCAGGTTAGTAACCTGCTCTGTGCCCTGCAGGTACCTGGCCTGCAGACGGGGCTTCGGGCAATGGGGGAGTTCAGTGAGCGGCCTTGTGTGTGTCTGTCCCGTTACAGAGTCGGCTGTGCTCGGGGGATGAACGCCAGGAGGCGCAGGACTTGTAACACCTCGGTTGGCTTCTTAATAAGGAGCCGGATGCTTTCATGTGAGGAACGAAGGCCCAAACCTTGTGGGTTTTGCACCGAATCCTTTTCTCAGGCTCCCCAGCATGCTGACCACATGGGACTCCTTTGCTGAGGACCAGAGAAGTGGGTCCCCTGACTTTATTAGGGAGTGGACCCCGCCGCACCTGCTGGGTGGCCCTCCCCTGGGAGCTGAGCTGGAGGGTCTGGCAGGAGTTGGGACCTGGGACCTGGGAACTGGGAACAGACGGGCTTGGGAAGGCCCATGCAGCTCCCGCCCTTAGGGCATCAGGGGTGGCTGGCCTTCACCTGGTGGCCTCATCTGTGGCCTCTCTGGGTGCTCTAGGTCCAGAGAGGGACACCGGGTGGGGAAGGGGCTCCATTTCCTGGCCTCCCCCTCGTGCCTGGAATGCGCAGTTATGGGACAAAGGGGGTTCAGCAGCCGTTTGGTGGGCCAGCTGCAGCCTGGCGACCCCCACACTGTGTCCCTGCATCTGTGTCCCCTCACGACAGGCAGGGAAGAGCCGTCACTGAGCTCCCTGGCTGTCTGCAGCCAGAGTCCTTGTTGGTTCAGACATGACAGTAGGTGAAAAGGTTACACATTATAAATAGTTAATAAATATATCCGAGTGGCTGGTGAGTGCTCGCCAGCCAGCTCCCTCCGCGGTGTTCTGCCCCTGCTGTCAGAGGCGGGCATCCGAGGGCCCCGGAGCATCCACCAGCATCCTTCCTTCCCTCCCCGGTTCTGGGAGCTTCTCTCTGCAGTGGGACCCTGCTCTTCAGGGCAGGAGAGCCAGGTGTGGGCTGAGGGTCAAGGGCCTCCCCGGGGCTCCCAGCGCTCCCTGGAGCCCCAACACTGCCCCCTGTACTCTCTCCTTGGAGGCACAGTGGGCCACGGGAGGGTGGGTCAGAGTCTCATTTTGAGAGCTGAACTCTTTCTGGAAACATCTCCCAGCCTAGAGAGGAAGCAGGGGCCAGAGGCTCTCTGATTTGCCTGAGTCTCTCAGTTCTGTCTCCCGCTGAGTGGGGAGTTCTGGGTGCCCAGGAAGTAGGTCCTCAGCCTCTTGGGACTGTTACCACGCACGAGGACTGCGGTGTGGTGCTGAAATGTGCAGACACCAGGCCTGGAGTGCAGAGCCCGGGCTGGTATGCAGAGTCCCAGGGCTGGGGTGCAGAGCCCGGGCTGGGGTGCAGAGTCCCAGGGCTGGGGTGCAGAGCCCGGGCTGGGGTGCAGAGCCCGGGCTGGTGTGCAGAACCTAGGGCTGGGGTGCAGAACCCGGGGCTGGGGTGCAGAGTCCCGGGCTTGTGTGCAGAACCCGGGGCTTGTGTGCAGAACCCGGGGCTGGTGTACAGAGCCCGGGACTGGGGTGCAGAACCCGGGGCTGGTGTGCAGAGCCCGGGACTGGGGTGCAGAACCCGGGGCTGGGGTACAGAGCCCGGGGCTGGTGTGCAGAACCCAGGGCTGGGGTGCAGAGCCCGGGGCTGGTGTGCAGAGCCTGGGACTGGGGTGCAGAACCCGGGGCTGGGGTGCAGAGCCCGGGACTGGTGTGCAGAGCCCGGGGCTGGTGTGCAGAGTCCGGGGCTGGGGTGCAGAACCCGGGGCTGGTGTGCAGAGCCTGGGGCTGGGGTGCAGAACCCAGGGCTGGTGTGCACGACCCAGGACCCACATGCAGAGCCCCAACGCATGGCAGTTTCAGATTCATGCAACAGTAGCCTGTGCCCAAGCAGGGGTGAAGGGTACCCTTGGGCTGAGAGGCCCTACCCCACCCAGCCCTGCACATGAGGGATGGACTCAGACCCTTTCCCTAGACACAGCCTAGGAGGAAGGAAACATGAAAGTGCAGGGAGTCTGGGGGCTGGAAGAGATACTCTTCCTTCCAGACTCATCCCTCCTGCACCAAGCACCCCAACCCCCACTGGATCTTTTAGAATTCATCAGGTTCCCTGCACTTTAAAATGCTCGGAGAAAAGAATGGGTTTTAAATTAGTGAAGCTTTTTTACAGGGGACATTTGCCAAGGATACTCTTTAATTGCAAATAAAAAAATAAGAAACAACTCTCTGAAAGCCGGTTGTGTGGAGGGGACTCTGACTGTCCTGGCTCACCGCGGGGGAAGGGCAAAGAGAACCGGTGTCCTGGCCCAGTTTCCTGCCCCTCTCAGTGCCCAACCCTCCACCAGCCTGAGTTCCTCCCCTCCACTGGCCAGGTCTGAACCCCAGGCTCCCATGGGGACCCAGGGCTGTCCTCGCCCAGCCCAAGGCTGCATCCTTAGGAGCAGAGCACCCAGAACATGGGAGGTGACAGTCCTCTCGGTGAGGGTGGAGCTGAGAGGAGGGAAGCAGGGGGCTGGGAGGAGAGAGAAGATGCTACCCTTGGGTCCCCTGGGGAGGGTATAGGTTCCCTGTCACCAGAGCTGTGCGAACAGAGGCTTCAGTCTCCCCAGCAGGGAGCTGGGTCAGGGGGCTCTGGGAGCAGGCCCGGGCAGGCAGGAGGAGGAAGACCTGTGAGTGAAGGCTGTTCACAGTCCCGGGAGGCTCTGTGCCAAAGAAGCAGTGATTGGGTCTCAGAGAGTGTATTTTCCAGAGCCTGCCACAGAGATAATAACACCTCTTAAAACGTGGTAATTAAAATCCTCTCTGCACACAGCAATAAATCCACGAAGCACAACTTTCTTGTAAAAATGACCTTGTAAGATGATATTTTCCACCCGAAGTTTTTATCAATAGCTCCCTCGGACAGCCCCAGACATGCAGCTCGGGCCACCCTCCGCTGCCCACCCCACTGCCCCCAGGCCTGCTGTCCTTCTCGACACTGGATGCCTCCCACCCTCCCCGGTCCCTCCTCTGAGCCTCCCTGTCTGGCTGGGGCTCCCGCCCCCACCACTGACCCAGAAGGGAGCTTGGGGGTCACTGCCGCTTGTCCTATCCTGTTTCGGGAGGTGGGGAGTGTGTCCTGCCTTCAGCTGAGAAGCAGTGGTGCGTGTTCATCCTACCTGGTGATGACGGGAGCAGCGGCGCCCAATGTCACCAGGAAGGGGAAGGGATGCATCTCTTTCCATCAGTGCCTGTGGAGGTGTTGGTTTCTGTCCCGTGGGCAGGGCCCTAGCTCCTAACCACCTGCCTGGCAGGACCGTGGGAATCCCCATGTCACAGATGGGGAAACTGAGGCTTGTCAAGCCTCATGGACACACTGGGTCACACGGGTGGTCAGTGGAGGAGTGATGATTTGCACCCGGGAGTCCAGCTTGGAGGTGAGCAGGTGCAGATGGAGGGCGAGGGCTCCCCCCAGGAGCGAACGTGCATCAAGCAGCATTAAGGCTGGCAGGTGACCCACTTCCTGGCTGCCTGGAGCTGCCCACCTCGTGCACCCCAAGGTCAGTGCTGAAGGCGTGCCCCTCGTGCTCACAAGGTCAGTGCCGAGTGCATGCTTCCTGCTCTGAGTGCAGGGGCTGGGACGTGGCTCCACGCCCACCGCTGTGCCCTCTGGGCCCCTCTGCTGCACCCCTAAAGCCTGTCCACCCCTTCCCGCAGTCTTTCTTTAAAACGTTTTCCTTCAGGTTCACACCATCCAATGCACCCATGTCAAGTGCGTGGTTCAGTGGTTTGTCGTGGAGTCACAGGTGCCACTGTATCCTTGAGTTTGGACCCTTCCGTCACGCCACAGGGTAATCTCCCCGACCCCCTGCCCAGGCCTGGCACCCACCAATCTGCCGTCCGTCTTGATGGATTTGCCTGTCCTGGGCCTTTCCCGTGCATGGAGTCGTAAAAATGTGGTCCTTTGCGTGTGGCCTCTTTCACTCGGCACACGTTCGAGTCCACGCTGTGGCGTGGAGCAGCGCTTCATCGTTTCATGACATCCCACTGGGCGGACGGCCCACGTTGTATTATCCACCTTCCATCCGCGACACGAGGGTCATCTCCACGCGGGGGCAACTGAGATCGGGGCTGCCGGCCACGTTGTGTTTGCCTGGCTCCCGTGGACTCCCAGATGTGGGATCACGGGGTGTGCGGGTCTGTCTGGCTCCTCGGCCAGAACTCCCTCCTGACACCTGGAGGCCGTGCGCCAAGCCCCCCAGACAGGATCCACAGCCCCTGCCCTCAGTGGTGGGGCCAGGTGGTCCCAGGGGTGGGGAGCCGCGTCTGAGGCCACGTGTTTGGAAAGAGCCTCTTCTCGTCCCTCTTTGTGTTCTCCGCCTTGGGAACACGCACGGGGCCTTTTAAGTGGATTAAGAAAGCACGGGAGTTTAATGTATTACAGGAATATAATTGTATTTTTATTGCTCATTACATTTTGAGTTAATTACATAGCAACCAGGTTTGCGCTTTATGATATTACAGCTAAATCAGCAAGTAATCTAGAGCAGGCTTCCAACCCACCCACCTCGGGTTTGTCCCACCAGTGGCCTGGAGGGGCACCTTTGTCTTCCTCAGGACGGGCCCTGGGTCTGGGTCTGGGTCTGGGTCTGGGCAGGGGGGAGGCAGGCAGTGCTGAGGCCCAGCCTCTACTTCGGGCCCGCCTTCCTTGCTGTTGGGAAGTTTCCACCTCCATGAGGTCAACTGTTGCCTCTGCCCTGCCCGTCCCCCAGCAGCGCTCGCCCGGCATGGACCCCTTGTCTGGGCCCTACTGTGGGGTCTTTCCTAGATGGGCCAGCTGGGCTCAGCTCTGACGCCTGCTGGGGAACAGGGCTCTGCTCAGGCCCACGGTTGGGCCAGGGAGGTGGACGCAGAGCAGTTTCAGCCGAGGGAGGATGGGCTCTGGCGGCTCAACGGGCTGCTTGTCCCAGCTCCGAACGCATCGTAGCATCATCAGTGGGCTGCCCACTGAATTCCTGGGACCCCTCCAGCAGGTGGGCCACCTGCCCCCGCACATCCCAAGGGCAGCTCGGAGGTGCACATGACTTCTAGTGTGCTGACAGATTGCAGCAGAGAACACTCCCGTGATTTATCCCAGGGCACTAGTCAGAAAAACAAGCAAAATGTCCTTCCAAGGATGTGGCTTTGCTTGCTTACTGCAGTGAGGGACCCGGTCAGAGGGAGCTGGGAAGCATGCCTCCGTCTGGAAACCCGGCGACCAGCAAGGCCTCAGGGGCTAGGGCTGCAGCTGTCCAGGTGGGACAGGACACAGGGCAGGTGGAAGCAAGCTGACGTGAAATGTCTCACTTTTATAAAATGCACACAATTGGGTCCTGGTTCCAGCACCTGGGATGACCGAGCTCCCTGCCCCGTGCCCCTGTCTGTCCCACCCTGCCTGGGAGGCGGGTGCCTGTGGGCTCCTGAATTCTAGCTTCCTTGGGTTCAGCCCACAGGAGGCCCTGGGTGGGCCTGGAGAGGGAGAGGCAGGAGGGAGGGAAGGAGGGTTGGGGTATTTACTCCCCTGCCCTCTGCGTGACTTGTGACTGCCTATGATGACAGTGACTGTTGTAGTTGATGCTGGGGTTCCTTCCCTGAGACCGTGGTCCCCGGTCACAGCACCCCTGCTCCCCTCCCATGAACAATACCCCGTGTGGGCTGCCGTCTCTGAGGGGCCCTGACTGATAGAGCCCTGTGTGCACGTGAGTGCACAAGTGTGCATGCACGCAAAGTCACGTGGTTCCCCGAGAGCCTGGAGGAGTCTCGGGGTCCTTCCTGAGGGTCCGGGCTGTGTGTTGTGGAGACTGAATCTTGACTAAGCAGACAAACTTCTGGGCACCCTGCAGGGTCCACACCGTGCAGAGCAGCTTCTCCCGCCCTGAGCCTGCCTCCCTAGGCCCCAGCATGTGCGGTCAGGAACCCCCAGAATCCCCATGTGGGGTCCCCAGCTGGCTCCTGGTGGTTCGCTGTCCTCCACGGGCACCAGCTTCAGAAAAGAGCTCTGCTCTGTCACCTGGAAGGTGTCGGCCGACTCAGCATCTCTCTCTTGTTGTACAACAGAGTTTTTAAAACTTTCTTTTTTTGATGATTTCAATATGGAACTCTAAAAATGTATCCAGACGTGGTTTCACGAGAGAGACCAGCACCAGGACTGCTCATGGACGCATCTCCTGGCTTCGATAATCACCAAAGTGAGGCCAAACTCGCTCATCTACACACTTGACCCCCAGGCACCCACTGGGGCAAATTGTTTCATATTTAAGTTCCTCAGGATATACCTCAAAAAGATCTAGAATCTTTAACATATAGGCTCAGTACCATTTTTGCACCTAAAAATAGTGACAGTGTTTCTTACTGTCACCAAATACGGTGTCAGTATTCCCGATATGCTGATTATTCAGAGGATGTTCTTCCTTGTTTTGTTGGAACAGGATCCAGAGCAGTCCACACAGAGGGTCCGGGTGGCAGGTTGCTGTGCCCTCTTACGTCCGTGAGTCCCCCACGTCTCTGTTTTGTTTTTTTTTAAGATTTTATTTATTTACTTGACAGAGAAAGACACAGCGAGAGAGGGAACACAAACGGGGAGTGGGAGAGGGAGAAGCAGACTCCCCGCCGAGCAGGGAGCCCGACGCGGGACTCGATCCCGGGACTCCAGGATCATGACCTGAGCCGAAGGCAGTCGCTTAACCAACTGAGCCACCCAGGCGCCCCCCCTCCCCCACGTCTCTTTTTTATCTGGCCATTTACTGCTGAAGAGACAAGCTACCCAGACCTGCAGAAGCCCCTCCACCCTGCATATGGGGGTTGCATCTCCATGGGGCCATTTGCCCTGCTCCCCAGGACCCTGCGTCTCCTAACCCAGCAGCCAGCCTTGGAGGTCAGGTTAGGTTCAGGCTCAGGCTCAGGCTCAGCGTCCGGCATGACGTTTCCCAAACACACCAGGCACTCCAGGGTCTCACCGGGTGGCACACTGGACAGGACATCGGGATTGATGGGTGGGTCCAGGGCACCAGCCTGTCCACCCTTGCACAGCTTCCCATCAGCTTCCCACTGGGGGGGCTGTGCAGCCACCAAAAGGTGACGATGCTAGTCTTGCTGCTGCATCACGCTGACATTGTCCCGGGAAAGAGATCTTCGGCAGCTGTTCCCTTACCTTGACACACAGTTCATGCAGAAAGGCAGAGGCGGTATGCGATTCTTTCCATTTGGCCCTTTCCACAGGAACGAGAAGGGGCCTTAGCGACTCCCAAAACACTCAGGAACTTTTCCTTTCATTTGGCACCACGATGGTGCCTTTGAATTTGGTCTCAGCTCATTGCGGGCATACACAATGGGTGTACAGTTAAAGGTACAGACGCAGATTTTGTTGATGTGCAAATTATTCCAACTCCGGCCAGACGGAGGCTGTTCCAGCCGCCTCCCGACTCTTAGCACACTCCGTCATGTTGAGGGCGCCTTGCTTTCTGGCATGATGATACATTCCAGATTCATCTCATGCGTTTCCTGCAGGAGACCTCTGACTGGCCGTTTCTCCCAGGAGCTCTGGTTCCTTTCAGTGGGGAATGGTAGTTCATGATCACAGTCTGAGAGCTGGAGGTCGTCGCTACTGGACAGGTCATAGCCTTTAAGCCCTTCTCTGGCCGAGGCTGGGAAATACATATTATTTTCTGCAAGACAAATGTATCACGAGTTCTTACTAATATTTCCAATTTAAGTGTAAGATTGCAGTGTTTTTGCGTAACTTCTTTGATCTTATATTTATATCTCTCTCCTGTTACACTGAAGATCTCGGTTCCTAATGGCATCTACATGATCACTTACCTGCTTTTTCTCACTGCACATGAGCCGTATAACCAGAATGTACTATAGTTGATTCACTTTGGACACATACTTTTTGCTGTGCTTCCACCGTAGTAGGTGAGTCTGTTTTTGCATGTTTTGAAGCTGGGCTGCTCTTCTAGACATGCCTTGAAGAAGATGCAATGGAACGACGTGGTATGACTTCCGAGGCAAGCCCCTAAGGGAGCTTGCAGTCTGTTTTTGGCTCTCTTGCCTCGGGGGCCACCACGCCACAAAGAAGCCTCAGATGAGAAACCAAGTGAGGACATAGACTAGCTGTTCTGGCCATTCTAGGTAAGCTTGGCCCCAGTCGACCCACCAGCTGAGGTCGGGGTGGCAGGGGGATCCAGCATTGGCCCACAGAATTGTGAGAAGTATAAATTGTTGTTTCTTGATGCCACCGCATTTTGGGGTGGTTTTTTATGTTGCAAAAGATGAGCGGGACAGAGAGGATGGTACCTGGAACGTGACATTGGCTTTCGAATGCGTAAAAGCTGGGAAGCTAGAGAAAGTGTGACCCTTGTCACTTAGGTATAAATGACAAACTGTTGCCTATGGAAGCTTGGAAAATACACAGCGTTCCTAACGCACTTGTGGCAGGTGGCTGAAGAGGCCACTAGACAGCACGTTAAAAGTGCCAGTTGGCTTCATCTAGCTGCGTATGATAAGGTGCAGAAAGAGAGGTGAGCTCAGGAAGGCACTGTTCAACCTGTAAGCAGAATTTAAAGGTGGAAAGTCCAGGGTGTGCTTGGTTAGAAAATGAAACTGTCCCTCCTACCCAGTATCTCTACGTGGTAAAAATATAGAGTGAGATGAGTCCTGGACCCGAAGATCAAATCAAGCCTGTGTCTGCAAGGCAGTGCCAAATATACCCTGTCAGTCAGACAAAGGGGATTTTAGGAGCCCTAAGGGATTCATCATCTCCCAACAGCCCCAGGCATGCCCCAGGATAGACGAGAAATGAATTATGGGCATGGCTTTCAGGATACAGAGCAAGGCTCGATTCGATTCATAGGAAATCTACAGCGTCCTAAAGAGAGTTATATTGGTGATGACATCACCAGCTTGAACTAAAGAAGGTGGCTCAAAATGGACAGAGGCATCAGGAAGTCACTCAGGTGCAAATAAGGGCCACTTGGAGAGCCCAAGTCCAACCAGCCATGTGACCCACAGGACTGTGAGAAATAGCAGATCATTGCCGTAAAGCTTCGGGTAGTAATGCGCTACCGCAGCAGGTGGCTGACGTGTGTGTATATATACACGTGATACAAATATACACCAGCTTCAAAATAGCATCAGTAACAACTCTTAGCAGTCGGATTCCTGAAATCAGTTTAAAATCTTTTTACTGTTGTTTTTGTCCTTAGGATATGTCCTGCTAGGGATATAGAGTCAAATGACCATGTTTTAGAGCCACGTGAAATCAAGTATTTGCATGGTTAAGCCACTTAAACACAGGCTTATTTGTTTCATTTTTATTTTTTTAGAGATTGCTTTTTTATTATGATTTAATGTTTTTGCATCTACTTGGTTTATTTAATTTTTTAAATTAATGGACTTCTTTTAAAGAGCGGTTTTGGGCTTACAAAAAACATTGACCAGGAAAGTACAGAGCGTTGCTGTGTGCCCCCGCCCCCAGTTTCCTCTCTTATTAGCCCCTGGGTGGATCATTTGTTACAAGCCAGGGACGCTGATACATTGTTATCACCCAAGGCTCTTGGTGGTGTGTGCATTCCCTGGGTTTAGACAAATGTGCAACGACACTCACCCACTGTTACAGTTTGACACAGAATAGTGTCACTGCCCTAGAAATCCATTCTTCCCTCCCTCTCCCCTCCCAGCCCTTGGTAACCACTGATCTCTCCACTATCTCTTTAGTTTTGCCTTTTTCATAATGTCATATACTCGGAATCATACATATATAGTCTTTTTATATAGTCTGGATTGGCTTCTTTCACTTTGTAATATGCATTCACATTTCCTCCATGACGTTCCATGGCTTGATGGCTCATTTCTTTTTTTTTTACATTTTTTAAAAAGATTTGTATTTATTTACTTGAGAGAGAGAGAGAGAGCACAGAGGGAGAGGGAGAACCAGACTCTCCGCTGAGTAGCAAGCCTGACATGGGGCTCCATCCCAGGACCCTGGGATCATGACCTGAGCCGAAGGCAGACACTTGACCCACTGAGACACCCAGGCGCCCTGGCTCATTTCTTTTTAGTGCTGAACAGTGTTCCACAGTCTGGATGGACCACCGTGTGTTTACCCACTCACCTACTGAAGGGCATCTTGGTGGCTTCCAAGATTTGGCAATTATGAATAAAGCTGTTGTAAACATATATATGCAGGGTTTTGTGTGGACATAGATTTTCGGCTCCTCTGGGTAAATACCAAAGAGCACGATTGCTGGATCATATGGCGAGGGTATGGTTCGTTTTGTAAGAAACTGCCAGGCTGCCTTCCAGAGTGGCTGCACCATTTTGCACTCCCCCCAGCGACGGACGAGAGTCCCTGTCGCTCCCCATCCTCACCGACATTTGGCGCCGTCAGCGTTCTGGATTTGGGCCATTCTAACAGGGATGCAGCGCTATCTCATTGTTCGAATTTGCAATCCCCTGATGACGCGACACTGAACATCTTTCCGTGTGCTTAGTTGCCATCTGTGTATCTTCTCCGACAAGGTGTCTGTTTGGGTCTTTAGCTCCTGTTCTTTCTCTTCTTACGACTGAGTTTTAAATGTTTTTGTAAATTTTGGATCTCGGCCCTCGATCAGATACGTGTTTTTCGAAGATTTTTCTCCCAGTTTGTGACTTGTCTTTTCTTTCTCTAATCAGTTTCTTTCACGGAGCAGACATTTTATGATCTCATTTTGTTTTACAGTTACTTGAATTCGTTACAAGATTCTGAAGTCAAATGAAGAAGCAGAACACGTTCAGACCAGGTGGGTCTCCCTCCCCTTCTCGTCAACGGTTCCCATCTGTTTTTAAATGGGAGGTGACACAGCTCCTCACCTCACTTCTCATCATCATGGCCGGGGGCACAGGCCCCCATCCCACACGCACTTCCCCGTGTGCGCTCGGGCCCGCAGTTCCATCCTGTGCACTGTCCTGTCTGCTCAACCACTCGGGCTCCTCGCACGGTGCACGCGGGGACCCCAGAACCCACTGTCACTACCAGTCCTGCGAGGAGCTGCACGCACGCGCCTTCTTGGGTTTTCCAGGGGCGTGTTTGCGGGGCCTCCTGCGAGCGGGTGGCTGGCGGGCAGGGGCAACGCACCTGCGGCTTCTGTCCGTCTCCCTGGATGGGAGCTGGACCCGTCCCGGGCCCGCCAGCCTCGTGAAGGGTGCCTTTCGCCACAGCCTCGCGTGCAGAATGTGTCAGACTTCTGGATTTTCGCCCATCTCATAGGGTGGGAAATACTCTCGGTCTGCTCTTCATTTGCATTCCTCCTATTGTGGGGGAGGTGGGCTCCTTTTCACATGTCGTGGGCCCATTTGCATTTCTGGCCCTGAACGGGGGCTCCTATCTCTGACACAGCAGATGTTTAAACCCAGAGGTGATAGGAAGGTGAGAAAGCCCATCCAAGCCCCAGCCCAACACACTGCTTCGGGCCGGGCCCCCCGCTCTGAGGGCGGGCGAGGGGAGCTGGAGGGGCAGAGCCCCGAGGTGTGGGGGTGGCCTGGCTTCCTTCTGCGGGGTGGGGGGCGGTTTGTGGAGTGAGAAAGAAAATAAATAAGGCCATCGAGGGCCTGGATGGGAAGCAGGGGGAGTAGGAGGGATGTTTTCCCCAGCCCACCAGCCCCTCCCCCAGGCATGGAACCCACATGTGGGGGGCCCTCCCCCTCCTGGAGCACACGGCCAACCCCACCTAGGCTTGCCAGTGTCAGGCCGAGGCCAGAGGGGTTTGTTCAAGAACTTTCCAGGTGTGCAGATGGCACCTTGCTGGTGATGAGGGGGGGGACCCTGCCCTGAGGGGTCAGAATTCTGTGGGAGGAGAATTGGGACATGGGATATTTATTTTTGGAGCACCAGTGGGGGGCAAGGGAGGGCAAAGACCCTGCCCTCGGTAGGAAGAGAGGTGGTGGTGTGAGGCTTGGAGGTGCTAGGGCTAGCGTAAACTTGGGGGGTGCTTGGGGAGGGGTGGTCATGGAGGGGACTCTGATGAGAGACGCTGGCCATGGGAGGAGTTGGGTAAAGAGGGTTCGAGTAGGCTCCCTGAGTGGGAGCAGCTCTGCATCTTTAAGGCTGTGCAGGTGGGTATTGTAGCTGGGGAGGCGGGGGGGTGGGTGGCGGATAGGGGACGGCTGGGAGGGACAAGGGAGGGTCAGGGGAGGGACAGAGGAAGGACAAGGGAGGGACCTGGGCTGATTCAGTTTGCAGGAGGTGGGGGCCGTGTTCTGCTCTAGGCTTTAGCAAGCTGCCTCCCTTCCAGGTCCAGGCCGGGGAAACAGGGCATTGAACCGAGGTCCTGCGGGAGAAGGGAGAGGGGATAGGAAACTGAGCTGACAGGTCTCCTCATGGACAGGAGCAGAGGGGGGAGCCAGAGAGAGAGTCCAGCTGCGCCTCCAGCCCGGGGCCTGTAGACCGCGTGCATCTGGCACCATCAGACGAGTGGGAAGCACAGCGGGGTGAGCTGTGGGGTCTGGGAGGAGGAGCTCACAGTCTATGAGGCTGCCTAGGAAAAGTGCAGATGGAGATGATGTGGAGAACCGCGTGGGGACCCAAGTCTGGGGCTCAGCGAAGGCAGGTGCCATCAGCCCTTGGGTGAGATTGAGCCTGAGGCCCAGATGCACCCACCTAGGGGTCGGGGTGGGGGGCAGGCAGGTGTGGGTTCCACGGGACATGGCCCATCGACAGACGGGAGCACAGGTGACATGTTACCTGGGCTGGTGGTGCCAGGAAAGAGGTGAGCCCACTGGAGGCCTGGCGTGTCTGGGGGTCCTCAGCCTGCGCCACACTCTACCCCAACTGCAGTCAAGATTCTCCTGGTTCTGGAAGCCAGCATGCTAGACCACCACCTCTGAGGTGCTGAGGCGTCTCCGCTCTCCCCGTGTCTGTACCCTCTCCTCACCAGCACCCCCTCCCGCAGCCTGCCCAGGCCTGTGTGGGCCCCAGACCTTTCTGCGTCCGGGCAGTGCCCTCGCCCTGACTCCTCACCCCGCCGCCCAGGGTAGCCTCTCCTTCAGCCCCCGTTATTCTGGGAGTCCTAGTGAACACCTTCCCAACATGCGGCCTGGCCTGGGGCAGGACTCGTCCCTCCAGCTCTGGGCTCTGTGCATCTCACTTGTACCTGGGGGCCCACACAGGGGAGCTCAGGGGCCCACTTGCTGCAGCACGCACAGGGTGTCCCAGGTGCACAGCCTGGAGCGGCGGGGGCCCCCTGGTAGAGAAGAGAAGCTTGCAGTGGTCCAGCCTGCCCAAGGCTCTGTGCCCAGCAGTGGTGTAGGAAAGGTGGCTCACGTTGGCAGAACCTCAGGTATCAGCCTTGGCATGGCAGATCCTTGCAGGCTGGTGACTGATGAGCCCTGAAAGCTGGACTCCAGAGGGAGCAGGAGGTCACCCTGTGAAGCCCTCCAGATAATGCAAGGCAGCCCTGTAGCACCAGAGAGAACGTTCCGGGGGCTGCTTTTCCAGCAGGAACTTTGACAAGCAGGCTCCACGCTGGTCATGCCTCTTTCTACCGCCTGGACCTGCACAGCTGGGCAGGTGGGGCAGCCGCCCACAGGCCTCAGTCTATGGCCAAGCTGAGCCCCCCAGGCTGGCTCCGGCCGCCCCTGCGGGAAAAGCCCCTTACTCTCTGTTCAAACGTGAGCGTCTGGCCAGGGCCTGGGACACACTCTGCACGGATCCTGGGATGCCCTGGAACAGTGCAGCCAAGTAGCCTGTCTTCCTGGAGGGAGCATGGTGCCCTTTCCCTCCCACGGCAGGGTCTGGAGCCTGCGATAGGTCTCTGATTCCTGTGCCCTCTTTCCCACCCAAGCTCTGGGGGAACAGATGCGTCATGTGAAGCAGGTGTGCGGAGGCCAGCCTGGGGGCGGCGAGGGCCTGTGGGCTGGGAGGGTCTGGGAGGGTCTGCAGATACTGAAGCCCCGATCGGGGGACTGACCTCCCAATATAGACACTGTTGGGCCAGGCAGCCCCCCCACAGAGGCAGACATTCCTCCCTGGGGCAGCTCACCCCCCAAGGAAGAGAGGCAGTTTATTCTCACAACGTTCTCCCAGGGGCCTCCCCTGCCGCCTTCCCGGGACACCAAAGAAACATCCAGAATGGGGAGGAAGTGTCCCTGACCCTGCCGTCCTGGGAATCAGGTGACCCCCCGCCCCCTTCCTTATTTACCCGTGACCTTGTCTGGGTCACGTGACCTCACTGCGCCTCTGTTTGTCCCTGTCATCGCTTTGGCCAGCCCAAGCTTCTCATGGCAGGGACGAAGCTAAGACAGAGTGGCCGCCTTTTTGGGGGGAGGCTGTCAGTCAGGCCAGGGAAAGTGCGTCTCTGCTGGGATGCTGGGTCCCGGGTGGGGCAGCCTGGGCACGCCGGGCAGCTCGACTGGCTCACATGCCCGGGCTCTGGTTCTTTCTGTCGGCCAAGCCCCTCAGGTCTCCTCCGTCTGGTCCCCTCTCCCTTCGTGGCCTCTCCAGCAGGGAGCCACACGTCGTACAAGGCGGGGACACCGCCTGTCTTCTTAGAGTCTAGCCCTGGAACTGGCCGAACATGGTTTCTGCCATGTGCCCTGGGTCAGGGCCAGCCCCAGGGACAGCTCAGACCCAAGGCCACGGGGAAATAAATGCTGCCTCCTGGGGGGGCGGGCAGGACTTCGCGGCCATCCTGAATACACCACAGACATGGCCAGCATCTCGGAGGCAGGCCCCGTGCCAGCACTGGGCTGGACTGAGCCTCCTGTCCCTCGCCTGTCCCACGCCTGTCCCGCGCCTGTCCCACGGGTGGCCCGTGAACTGGCCAGAAGTTAGACCAGAGCTAACAAAGATGGCCTTGGTGGCTTCCCTTGGTGGCCACCAGCCTGGACTGAGCCTGGACCCCCAGAGCTGTGCCCAGGGTCCCCATATCCAGGGGCCTCAGCAGGTGTGTGCGGACAGGCCTGCAGGGGAGTGGCTGCATCTTAGGGGCTGAAGAGGCACAGGGAAAAAAGGAGGGTGTGGGGAAGAGGAGGGAGGCACCCCCTGGGCCCCCAACCCTACGATCCCCCTGTGCCCCCTTCACTGCCCCTCCTGGGTCCCAGCTTCCCCGTGGAAGACCCCAGAGTCCAGGGAGCTGAGCCAGAGCTGGGGCCGGGCTGCACCCCGATTAAGGGGCCATGGGTGCCCCTAGCTGGCCGCCTGGCTGTCCCTGTTTCACGGGACAGAAATATGGTCCAGGGACTGATGCTGGCGGTGACCCTCCATCACATACTTTCCACGTGTGGGGGAGTTTTGTTTTGTTTTTAAATTGTTAACAATTTAGATTTGTTTATGAGAGAAAATTCAAAGGGAAAAGTATTTAAAATTCGGGAGTTCCGCTTGGTTTCCAGTGATGGACACGTTCTTGCAGGATGGATGGGCAGAGGGATTGTTTAGACATCCCTTTGACTCCTGTAAGAGCGGTTAGGGATTTTTCTTTTGGCTTTAAAGTGAGATCAGTTAGATCTAGGCTTTTTTTTTTTTTTTTTTTTTTTTAAGCAAAACCACTTAGAAAGCAGCATCTTACACTCAGGGATGAAACAGTACAGAAGGGGTTTCAGTGTTTCATTTGAAGGAATTTGAGGGTACAGGTAGTTTACATCAGTGTGGGTTTTATGTTATGGGGACATAAAAGTCCTCAAGCCACCTTGTTACGATGATAATGAATCAGGGCTACCGATTGGTCAGATTTTCCACTTCGTTCAAAAACATAAGGCTGTATTTCACGCCTCCTTGAACATCTCCCGGGGCAGGTGGCGTTTCCCGGGCTGCCTCCAGGCTTCCAAGCAAGTCAAGAATCGGGGCTGCGCGCGGCCCCCGACTTGCCCCGCACCCGGGGCCTGGCCATGCCCAGCAGAGGCCACCTTTCTCTCGAGGGCTGGTCTCAGCCGTGGGCTGGGGGACACTCAGAGGGCTCCTCAGACAGCGCCTTCTCCTGCCAGCCGGCGGCCGCCTGGAGGACAAGCCCGGGTCAGCCAACAGATATGTTGCCTGCGACACCATTATCTCCCAGGCAAACAGCTACATCTTGGCGCGGCCAGGCAGAGCCCGGCTGCCGTGTAATTGGACCATTCAAAAGTAAATTATCTGCAGCTGGAAACAAGACACTGCCTTTTAACTCGGGCATTATAAGGTCAGGACTCGAGACATCACGGGGAAAAGCATTTATTGAAAAGCGATGGGAAAATGAAATTTAAAATTCAAAGCCACCATGAGCGGCGAAGGTGGTGGGAGGTCCTGCGTTCTTTGGCGGCCCCAGGAGCTGGGTCAGGGGATTTATTTGCATCTTTATTTTGCTGACGCTGGGGAGCACTGCGTGAAGTGACTCTAATATCAATCTGATGAAAAAATAAATCTTGGAACAAAAGCTGCTCAGCGTTCACGGAGACTGGGCTGTGGAGGATGGAGCCTCGCAGCAGAATCTGATGCCCAGGAGGGACGCAGGGCTGTGTTCTGGGCACCCAGCAGCATCGGGGTGCCGGCACAGGCTGGGTGACTCAGTTTCCCCAACTCCATTCCTCCCCCCGTGTAGGCCGTCTAATCCCCACGCCATTCCGTGGCCTCCAGCACGCATGCGTGGCTCCAACCCCTGTCTTCCCCCCCTCCTCCCCTGCGCTCAGGCGGTCACCCAGGCGCCCCCCCCGCACCCCCCCGATCCCTCCCATGCCCCCAAGACCTTGCTGTGAGCATCTTGTGTTGTACTGTGGGCACTTCCAGGCGAGCTTCCCCTGTGGGGCGAGCCCTGCCCCGTGCACACTGTCCTGGATACTTACCCAGGGCTTCTCCATGGGTTACTTTGAGGGCTGGAGGACAGTTTCCCATGCCAGGAAACAGACTCAGAGTCTTAAACGGATTTGCCCCACATTAGCCAGCCAGTTGGTGCGTTGGTAAGAGCCCAGTGCTCCGGCTCCCCTAGGATCCCTGAGGTCAGAGTGCGCGGCCCTGGGCTCCCCGAGGTCACAGCGCATGGCCCTGGGCTCCCCGAAGTCAGAACGCGTGGCCCTGGACTCTTGCATGCCCGGTTCCTCTTCCCTTTCTCCACATGGAGCCCTCCTTGTGCCAGCACTGAGGCGAACCCAGCTCAGGCCAGGGCACATGGGGGCAGGAAAAGCCCTCGGGGGAGACATCTATGCCCCATCCCTACAGTGCAGAAGGGAAGACTGAGGCCAGGCAGGTGTGCCAGAGTACACAGCTAGTGGGCATAGTGTTGAAGGAACCACCCCCACCTCCACCTTGCTCCACCCTGTCCACCTTCTGCACCAAACTTCTCCTCCCCCCAGGCCAGCCCCCCAGGCTCCTGTGCTACCAGCCAGAAGGGCTCATGTGCTGTGAACCTTGTCCTCTGCTCTGGGCCCTGAGGAATGAGGAGCTTAGACAAGGGTCACCCAGAGAGTGAGTCTGGGTGGACCTGAGGCCAGAACCAGCCTAGCTCTGGGTCTTTGGTGACCTTCCAGCCAGACGCCAGGGCCACAGAGGAGACACACTCTCACACACTCACCAGCGTCTCAGTGATGTCCTGATGTCCAGACCTTCATCGAGACCCTAGACTTCTGGAACATGGAAGAAAAGGATCTGTATGGAGAGGAGCAGAGAGCGTGTCCACGTACAGCCCAGGACACGTGGTATGCAGCCCCAAGGAAGCCATATACCGTCCACGAGACTTGGCTTCCGCCTCTACTGAAGGAGGGACATGTGCTTTCTTCATAGGGCTTCTCTGAAGACTGAATAGCCAATAAATGTAGAGGACTTCTGGGCGCTTCGGTGGCTCAGTCGTTAAGCGTCTGCCTTCGGCTCAGGTCATGATCCCGGGGTCCTGGGATCGAGTCCCGCATCGGGCTCCCTGCTCTGAGGGGAGCCTGCTTCTCCCTCTCCCTCTGCCTCTGCTTGTGTTCCCTCTCTCACTGTGTCTCTCTCTGTCAAATAAATAAATAAAATCTTAAAAAAAAAATGTAGAGGACTTCGCTGAGGGAGGGGGTCAAAAAGTGGCCCTTAGTTGTTCTGCTATAATTCTAGAAAATTTTCTGCTGTATCCCACTCTAATACCAAATTAGGATATCACAGAAAGCCCCCAGATAATCTTGAATTCATGTGATACAAGTATGTTTCTCTTTATGTTTGTGAAGTCCCAAAGGGTCAGCTCACGACTATTGTGGTGCACCCCATGTCAGGAATCCCAGATTCTTCTGCCTTGTTACTCCGCTGTATTTGACTTATTCCTGAGGTCACAGCGTGGTCCAAGATGGTTGCTGATGTTCCAGTCATTGCACCACATTCCAACCAACCAACAGGGAGGAAGAAGTGACAAAGAAGGGCACATCACCCCCTTCCCCAATAAGAACACTTCCTAGGATTCACATCTCATTCCAAGAGGGACTTGGCTGGACAGCATCGCAAATGGGATAGGAAATGCAGCCTCTAATACTGGCGGCCATGTGTTCAGCTGAAAATTGGGAGTGCTATTACTCAAGAAGGAGGGGAGCACAGATCTTGGGGGCAACTAAGAATCTACCCATGCCCTAGAATCATACTCCTGAGAAAAAAATATTTTTAAGACCTAGCATGAATAAAAGTAGAAAAAACTTGTCAACAACAGACCGTCCTTCAGGAGGAAGGAAAGAGATCCAGAAGGAAGTCCCGAAACAAGAGAAGGAATGGCAAGCAAACACGTGGGCAAATACAAATAAGCCTCAGCGGTATGGAGCAAAGATAATAACATCCAACTTGGGGGCTGAGGAGACAACATGTGATTGGGGAGGTGGGCGGTAGGGGTTACAGCATTCTCTGTCCCGGGCTGGGGGAGAGCAGAATACAATGACTGCTTACTATTCTGTTTTCTTGCCAGTCACTTTAAGTCTCTTAACATTTTATATATTGTACATATGTGTCTAAAGCATATGTATATGGTTTAAAGAATACTAACAAAGCAATAATAATAACAATGATGCAAACTTCCGTGGAGCCACCACTCAGATTAAAGAATAAAATTTATTTGTAAGCACAGGTTGCTCGTTTCCAATCACATTCTTTTCCGCACTCTCCTCCCAACCCCCACCAGCCCCGTCATGCAAACCTGAATTTATATTAATCTTTCCCTTGCACTTCTTTATCATTTTACCACTTCTATTTGTAATCCCAAATAATATATTCGTTAGTTTTAACTGCTTTTTAGACTTTATGTAAATAGACTCTTCCTTTATACACAATGCCTGTGTCTTGCTTCTATTTAACAGGACATGCATGAGATACATCCATTTTCATGCGTATGGTGTCCTTCATTAGTCTTTACTGTTGTTTGGAATTCCGTTGTGTGAATATATCACAATTTGTTTATCAGTTCTATTGTTGATGAACATTTATGTTGTCTCCAGGCTTTTGACTATCACAATGCCTCTATAAACATGCTGGGATAGACGTCCAGGTGCACATGTGTGAGCCTCTATGTGGATGAGCCCGCTGGAGTGCCATGATTGGGGTGCTGGTGTGGCTGAGTAATGGAGTCCCTCTGCACTTGAGTATCCAGGCAGTGGCTGGGGCAGCCTGGACCCTGGACTTCCAGGCTGGTCTTGACGTCCTGGAGCAGCCTTGCCCATCTACTCGCTATGGCACACAAATACTATCATTTTTTGCCATGATGTGAGAAAGGTTAGGTAGTAGTGCTCTAGAGATGCACCCAGGTGGGGAATTGTTGGCTGAGGGTTCTCTTGTTCCCCCACATCCTTTCCAGTACCTGGAATTGACTTGCTTTTTAATGTGTTCAAATTTGGTTGTAGTAAGATGGTGTCTTATTGTTTTGTTTTAAATTAACAAATACAAGTTAAATACAATAGAATGAATGGTATATTATCAAACACACTTATAGTAATAAATGAAACATCAAACTCATAGTACTAAAATTGGGGGTAAAAGCTTTGTGACAAAATATAGTAGCTTATTAATCTTCTGTTCCCTCATCCCTCCAGTCTCCCTTCAGAATCAATCATTATTAGATTTAAAACTTTTTTCTGTCATTTACATCCACATATTTCTAACTTATATGTGTATATACATATATATATTGCTACCTTTTGATTAATCAATTTGTATCAATATAAGACACAATTTTTAAGATTTCCTATTATAGCAGATGAGGATTTAGCCCTCTTATTCTGCCATCCCCTTTCTACTCTTGCAATATATTTATACTACAATTTTTGGTTAAATAAAATAAAATATTTTGATACAGATCCCATTATATCTGTACAACAATCACAACTTAACTTAGCATTAGAGTATACTCCAGTTGTTTCCTTTCTTACTCTTTGTGTTTCCTAAAGTTCTTAGTTGCCTTGATTTTTCATTTGCTTAATATTTTCTCACCTATTACTAATTCTTCCTACACTTTCCACTAATCCCTTTTGTGCGCTTTCCCATATCACTTGTTCTTGGAGACCCTCTGACTAGAGGTCTCTTTCTCCTTTGATCTGGATGGATGCACACTGTCACCTTGGGATTTGCTTCTGCTGATGTCTTGCCTTTCTCCTGGGTGGGAGCCCTGTTTCCTGAATCCTATCCATACCTTCCTCTTTCCTGGATTACTTCCTTGTTTTAGTGGGAACCATTCTCCTATGGTTAAATGAGGATAAAAAGGTGGTCCATCAGTAGAAATCATGGTGATGACAGCTCTCAATGTTCTAGTCTCCTGGAAATGCTCCTCTGATCTGGACTGGTTGCCCTGTGTGCTTGGGATCCCCCTTCCTCATGATCCCTGAGAGTACCTTTACTTCTGTCTTGTTTTCTAGATCCTATGTCTTCCTTGTTTATTCCCTTGTTTTTATGGAGCACATCCACCTATGATTCATTGAGGAAAGACACATAGGAGGTAAATTGTTTGAGATGCACATGTCTGAAAACAATTTAATTCCACCCTCGAGGTTGATTGATGGTTTGGATATGGAGATGTGAGTTGGAAATCAATTTCCTTTAGAATTATGAAGGCATCAGCTCATTGTTTTCTTGCTTCCATGTTGCTGTTCTCAAGGTTGGGGTCATTTCCTCATCTTTGAAAGTGCCCATCACTGCACCATAGTCAAGATACAAAACTATTCTTACACCACAAAGATCTCCCTCATGCTACCTCTTTAAGGTCAAACTCACCTCCTCTCCTCACTCCCCTGCCAGCACCCCTAGCCCCTGGAAAACACCATTTCGTTTTTCTTCTATATAATTTTGTCATTTCTAGAATACTACATAAAAAGAATAATAATGTAAGTGACCTTTGAGGTTGGCCTTTTTTTATCCAGCATAATTAGGAGCCATCCAAGTTGTTGCATAGTTTGTTTCTTTTTATTGCCTAGTAGTAGTCCATGGTATGGGTGTATGAGTTTGTTTAACCATTCACCTATTGGGAAACATTTGGCTTGTTCCAGTTTTTGACTATTATAAATAAAGCTGCTATGAACAACTATGTACATATGGTTTTGCACAGATATAAGTTTTCATTTACCTGGGACAAATGCCCAGAAGGGCAATTGCTAGGTCATATGATAAGTGTTTTCTTTTCTTTTTTTTTTTTGAAGAAACTGCCAACTATTTTCCAGAGTGGTTTTACCAGTTCACATTCCTACCAGCAATGTTTGAGAGATCCAGTTTTCTGCCACCTTGCCAGTATTTGGTGCTGTCATTATTTTCTGTTTCAGATGATCTGTTGGGTATGTGGTGACACCTTATTGTGATCTTAATTTGTATTTCTCCAATGGCTGTGATGTCAACTCCTTAAGTTTTGTACTCTGGCACGCCTTTTGCTTTACCTGCCTCCATTCCTAAATCCCCAGTCCCAGAGAACCCTGCTACTACCACTTCCCAAGTCCTTGAAAATCCTTGGGAACAAATCAGGTTAATTCAGCCTTTCCCTTGTCAGCCTAGGATTTATTTTTCTCCAACCTGCTAAGGCAGTTACCTCTTTTCAGCTTCCAGAATCTTGTTTTTGTCTCCTATTCTGTTCTCATTCTTAATGATTTATGTCATAAAAAATTCTTATAACTATAATTTTAGTGGGAGTTTGGAGGGAAAATAATGAGATGCATACACTCAGTCTGTGATCTGAACCCAAATTCCCCACAGGATCCTAAAGAGGCATATCCTTGACTTAATGAGATTGGGCTTCTTTCCCCCCCCCCCAAATATTAATGAGCTCTATGTTTCCTCTTCTGTGAAATGTTTGTTCATAGGTCCTACCATTTTTTCTATGGGACTGTTTGCTTTCCATTATGGATTCATAGGAATTCCTTATATATTTTGCATGTTATTTCATGTCAGTTGTATTGCAAATATTTTATTCTAGTCTGTGACTCCTCTTTTCACTTTCTTTATGATTCTTTTAATGAATTGAATTTCTTAATTTTGATGTAGCTGAATTTTTCAAAATTTTCCTTTATGGTTTGTTCTTGTGTGTCTTGTTTGGGAAATCATTTTCAATTCTATAGTCTTTTTCATTATGCTTTTAATTTTTTGCCTTTAATCATTTGAGATTTATTTCTCAGTATGGCGTGAGGTGGGGATTCATTTTCAGTATTTTTAATATGGATAGGCAATTTCCCAGCATCTTACTGAAAACTCCATCTTTTCCACACTGATCTGCACTGTTTACTCTATCATAAAGTATGCTTCAAGTTTCCATAAATATGCATTTTAACTGTGCTCTTATTCTCTTCTATTGTTCTCTTCATCCATCCCAGCATCTATACTGAATGGCCTAATGACTTTAGCTTTATCATAATTATTGGTGTTTGGTGAGGCAAACCCCTCAGCTTATTTCTCTCCTCCAGGACTGTCTTAGCTCACGTTGGTCACTTGCTCATATATAACATTTAAAATTAGGGTATCAATGTTATGAAAAGATCTCTTGGGATTTTTGTTCTAACTGTATTAAATTTTCACATCAGTTTGGGGAAAATTGACATCTTTACGAAATCCACAGCATATTTCTCCTTTCACTTAGGTTTTCTTTAATGTATTTAAGTAAAGTTTTAACAATTTCCCCATAAATTCACATACTTCTTAGGTTTAGTCCTAGGCACTTTTACATATTTTGCTGATAATATAAATGGCATTTAAAAGTTTATATTTTTTAACTGATTATGGTTGATATTGATGTATGGAAATGCAATTGGGTTTGGGATGGTAATTTTGTATCTGGCAAATGTGTTAAAATTTCTTACTAAATATATATATTTGTTTGTTTTTGCTTGTTCTTGGACAATCATATTTTCTACAAAGAGTGATGGTGTCTTTCTTTTCATCTCTTACGCATTTATTTCCTTTCTTTACTGAATCGGCTGGGAAATTTGGTTAACTTTTTTTATTGTAGTAAAATATACATAACATCCCATTTTTTAAAAGATTTTATTTATTTGAGAGGGGAGGGAGGGGCAGAGGGAGAGGGAGAGAGAAACTTAAGCAGACTCCATGTCCAGCGTGGAGTCCAATGTGGGGTTTGATATCATGACCCTGAGATCATGACTTGAGCTGAAACCAAGAGTCAGTCACTTAACCGACTGTGCCACCCAGGCACCTCCCATATTAACCATTTTTAGGTGTACAGTTCAGTGACACTGAGCACATTCACACAGTTGTGCAGCCTTCACCACCGACTGCCTCCAGAACTTCTTCATGTTTCCTAACTGAAACGCTGTCCCCATTAAACACTAACTTCCTCCCCCAGACCTACTTTCTGTCCTTGAATTGGACACCTCTAGGGACCTCATGTGAGTGGATTCATACCATGTTAACCCTTTGGTCAACTAATTACTTTGCATATTAGCATACCAGACATGATTAATAAGTAGCATGTATAACTTCCAAACCAGTAGAAGAAGAAAAATAAAAAAAAATAATAATTTTTTTAAAAAAGCTTAATTCTCATAAAGACCAAAGTGCAGGAGGAAGAAAAAAGCACAGGAAAAGTACAAGGTAACGTAATGTGATGGGGACATCAGGGGTTGGAGCCTGTGGCGATTGCCAACAGCACCACCTGTAGGCTGGAGGAGCTCATGGCATCCCCATTTCAGGGCTCTGGATCTCACTGGCCCAGCTCTGATTTCAGAGAACTAGACCTTGCAGGGGTCTCACCACCAACATGACCTAGGGTCCAGGCCTGGATGAGCTGCCAGCTTGCAGAAGACTCTGCCAAGGATTCTGAGAGGTGAAGTGGTCCAGTTGTAAAGCAACATGAAACGCTATAAAAAGAGTTTAATCGTGCACACGCGGCAGACATTGCATTTAATTTATCGCTCTGCAAAATTAAAGCTGTTCTGGGGTTTGCCATCACTCATGCAGCATGAAGTTATTTATTGAACACTGTCAGAGCTGAGGGGATCCGAAATTCAGGTCAGGTAAAGTCAAGTTTTACAAAGGCCCATCTGGGTCCCCAGAGGCCCAGCCAGCTCAGGGTGATGTTTCTATGTTGCTTTGCTGCAGAGGTAAGAAAGGGGAGCAATTGCTGTGTTCATTTCCCTGATGGGAAATCCAAGGCTACATATGGGTGTCTCCAATGCGGCCTCTCCCATGCTCCATGCCCTGACCCTCTGTACTTAACTTCTTGGACCTCTCAGTGAGCTGTCTCCTGTACCTGCTCTCAGACAGTGTACCCAGGTGCCAGGTGCTTGGAATGCATGTTCCCACCACACCCAGGCCTGTGAGGAAGGCATGATCATCCTAGTGGGACAGGTTTGCACCCGGGCTCAGAGAACAGGATTACCTGGCCTGGCGCTGTCCACACGGGAGGTGCTGAACGGTGATTTCGTAGAGACCCACAAGGCAGTGGGCTTGGCCCTGGGAGGACGGGCAGCCTCGGCACAGTCTTCTCTCTGAGGAAGGATATAAGCTGGTTTGAGATTTGCCTGGGCAATTGCTACAAGACACACTACGGAGTCTCCCTTCAAAGCGCTTGCTCAAGCAATTACACACCAAGACTGACTGGAGGGAAGGGGGTGGTGCTCTGGGTGAGACTTTGGGCTCTAATTAGCCAGGTAATAAGGCTGTTTGTGTCAATATGCTGGAGCAGGCGAGATGGCTGTTCAGCAGCTGCTTAACGAGGCAGGGAGTTGGGGTGAGCAGCCCTGGTGAGGTCCATTGGCTCACCAATGGGCCATGGCAGCCCCCCTGGTACTATTGTCAGGAAAGGCAAGTGTAGGCTGGGCAAGCCCAAGACAGGCATGCCCACGGTGGTCACCTGCCCCCAAATCAGTAAAGCACTCTTCTCCCAGCCAGAGGCACTCTGCTACCTCTGGTGGGGGGGCGGGGGAGGGAGCTCACTGCCTGTTGTTGCCAGGCAACATGTCAGGTGTCAGGGCACCCACACCTCCAAGTCTGTCACTCCATGTCGAGAAGAGAAAGACAGAAGCACCCTGCTGAATGGAGCCAAGGGCAGAGCACATGTGTTGGCAGGCCCTTTCTTGCATCCTCTCATTCCAGCTCATCACCATTCTGACATCTGCTTTCCAGAAGAAATCAGCAGAGGCTTGAAGAGGGGACCTGTCTTGGCCTCGCAGCCTCAGAGAGGAGGAAAGAGAGATGGTGTTGAGACAGGTTCTGCTGGTGGGCTTGCTGTGTGACCTCAGACTAGAGCCTCCCCTCTCTGGGCCTGAGTTTCCTCTCTTTGGAATGATCTGGATCTTTGGTACATACTTTCTGCCCCTTGGAAACTTGGCATGCTGGGTGGTTGCAGAAACTTGTGGCATGGTGCACCTCAGTGGCAAACTTGCTTTATTTAGTGGAGGTTTTTTTCAGGTTAAGTTCCCACGAATGGAGATTTGCTGATATAAGAGCCCTTGTTCTCACTGCATACTGCAAATCGCATTGTGGAAGCTATGTGCCAGCTCACAGGGCCACCACCAGTGTGGGTGGACAGGGTGAAGTCAAGCTGCATTTGCCCATAGGGAGCCCAGGACGAGCCCCAAACACCAAAGGGTGCAGATCAGCCATGAAAACAAAGGAAAGACCTTTGTGACCTGCTCCCACTCAGGAAACGTGCCATCAGGGGCCTTGCCATTTCAGTGCAGGGCACCTGAAGGCAGGATCGAGGTTGCAGGGAATCGAGGAACTTTGAGCAGAGGAGCTGTGGCAGGTGAAGAGAACCGTAGGGCCCACTGGAATCAAACACTGGTGCAGAGAAGCATTGTGTCCCTAATGGAGGAGGTTGGCAGCAATGAGCTTAGCTGAAGGGTAAGTTCTAGAAAAAAGAGTAGGACACAAAGACAAAGGATAAAGGACTAGAAGAGAAGACAAGAGGGGCTGGCAGGCTTGTGGTCATTGCACGAGGTGGCCGCCGGGGGATTCATAGGCCTGGCACCCCTCTCCTCTCTCAGCGTGTAACAGCAGCCCCCTGTAGGGTCCCTATCATGGGCTGGCTCCTTCCAGTCCCTACCAGACAGCATGGGGCTCACGGACACTGAACTGAGAAAAAGGGAATGAGAAGTTTGCAAAAGGGGGAGCACCCAGTGCTGTAGAAGCCACAGCAAGGGAGTAAGCTGGATTTATCCTGAGGGCAACACAGAGCATTCAGGTGGGGACTGTGGTGAAGCCCACCATGCACCACCCCAGCTGTGGCTTCTCCATCTGCAGGACAAGGAACACACCTGCTCTACGAGCTGCTGCATGACGGGCTCCAGCATAAGCCATCCAGGGCGTGCGTGGCTCATTCTTTGGTGCAGAATCAGAAGTCAGCCTTGAATTTCTTTTGAGGTGAGAGAAACTGACGTTTCAAAAAGTTATTGATCAGATCCACTTCTGTCATCCAACTAAGCACCAAGCGGACTGACCCTGCAGTAGATACCCTCTGGACAAAATGATAAAAATAAATAAATCATCAGGACTCCCACTTTCAGGTCCAGCTTGTAAAGAGCTTGGAAACTGTCACCTCTGTCCTTACAATAAGAAAAAGGTCGACAAACTGAAAATTTATGACTTTCCTCAGACCCACCAGAAAAATGGAGGTTGCAAAGCAAACCACCACTTCCAAACCTGGAGAGACAGGGAAATATAGAGGAGCAAATCAGAACTGCTCACCTAGAACCAAAGCCACTGGCGCCATAAACTCTTAGGAACACTTAAATGGAAACTCGAACGAATTTCTAGAGGCTGAGTGTGGGTTACATGACAGTGAGAAACTTCTGGGGGCCGGCAGTCTCAGGGGCTCCCCAATGCTTTGGTGGGCTTTTCCTCCAAAATCTGACTGGGTCCTCGGTAGAGATCTGAGGAAGGCCCCTAGCGTCTCTTGCAGTCGGTGGAGAGTTGATTTATGTGAAATACGCCCAGAGCCTTCTCTATAACAAAGGCCCATCCTCCAGGGGAAAGGCTTTGCCAGAGTAAGAGTTTCCAATCTCACCCAACCCAGGGGAAGGGGATTGCTCCCACCCCAGGCCCCAGCCCTCTTGTTCAATGTCAGGAAAAAAACAAGCCAACAGTGAACAAGGGCCAGGACGTAGAGGACATAGATGGAGCACAATGCAGCAGAGGAGTGGGGGCTGTGGGGAACACTGGGAAGGTCACAGCCCAGGGTCACAGGCCCAGGAAAAGACTGACATTTAGCTGGAAGGTTCTAGAGTGTTCCTGCTCCCTCCCCCCAGGGTTCCCCTATAATCACAGTGGATGCTGGGAAAGACACAGGCTCTCTGTAGAGAGGACTTAGGGAAAGCCAGAGTCAACAGGGGAGGTAAAAACAAGGACTCTAGTGGAGTTGGGAGCCTCTGGCCTCTCAGCCACAGCAAACATTAGACAGAGGCCAACTCCCAGCTAGACCAACATCAAACCTCACACTAAAGGCCTGGTTACCTCAGTTCCCACTACCCAATTTAACATGCTGGGTTTCCAGCAAAAAACAAGGTATGCCAAAAGATGAGGGAAAACACGATCTGAAGAGACAATGCAGCCATCAGAAACAGACTCAAATAGAAAAAAGATGTTTGAACGATCAGACAGAGAATTTTTTTAAAAAAGATTTTATTTATTTGTGAGAGAGAAAGAGGGAGAAAGAGAACAAGCAAGAAAGAGAGCATGAACTGGGGGGTGGGGGAGCGGCAGAGGAAGAGGGAGAAGCAGACTCCCACTGAGCAGGGAGCCCGATGTGGGGCTCGATCCCAGGACCCTGAGATCAAGACCTGAGCTGAGGGCAGATGCTTAACTGACTGAACCACCTGGGTACCCCCAGACAGGGAATTTAAAATAGCTATAATTAATATGATTAAGGGCTTAATTGGGGGATTAATATAATTCCCCAAATGAATAATGAAAAAAGACAACATGCAAAAAAATGATGAATAATGTAAGCAGAGAGACGGAAATGCCAAAAAGAATCAAAAGGATACACTGGAAATAAAAACCACTGAACAGAAACAACATGTAGATGCACCACAGCAGAGGAAAACATCCATGGGCTGAAGATGGTCCGTGTCCTTTCAGGGCTCTGGTTCCTGCCTCTTCTCTCTTGGAGCTGCATTCTGTGATTTCTTCCATTCTATCTTCTAATTTAGTAATTCTCTCTTTGGCTGCATCTAACCTGCCATTGCAACCTTCTCTTGGATTTTTAATGTCAATAATTTCTATTTCTAGGAGTTCATTTTTTTTTTCAACTCTGCCTGACCATTTTTACTTTCCTCTTTCACAAATTTGTGTCTTCAGTTTTCCTGAACTTCTCTCAAAATTATTGAACACACTTAAAAAATTTTTACATCTGATAAATCCCAATACCTCATATGTCCTGTTAGATGTGTTTCTGCTGTTTGCTCTTCTGCTGAGGCTTACTCAGGATGCCCTATTTCTTGGATATTTTTGAGTTTTGTTTGTGAGCTCATATTCATTGGAGTCTATAGAAATTCTTTGATGTTTGTGTTCAAAGTACAGTTTTCTCTGAAAGGATTTGTGGGGTTTTTGTCAATTGTCTGGGGATACTACCAACCCAGGGCCACTTAAATAAATTATTGTTTAGTGTGGATTCTGGCCCCTAAATCCTCATGAATGAGGGATGATGGCTAAGAATTTTCCCCTTTCCCTTCCAAGGTGGGCATGTCACCTGGGTCTTCCCTAGTTTGTCCACTGTGAAAGTTGACCATGGGATCCTGGTTTTATGAAGAAGACTGATGCATCAGCCCCCATCCTGCCAGGGCTGTGGGCTTTGTCTCCTTTGCCCACTCCCCCACTTGGATGCACACCCATGAGCTCACTGAAATCCAGGCTGAAGGCCATCTGAGAGCAGTGGATGCCTTGGGGCAAACACCAGTGCCTGTGCTCACTTCCTATCTTGCAATTATGTTTTCCTGACCTCTGGTTGTTTCCCTTAATTTCTCACAAACTGAAGCATGCTTTAAAAATATGACAAAACTTCAGGTCTTTGCACATCCAACCTGCCACATTGCCCAAATGAGGGTCTGTTGATATCACTTCCTCCTCTTTTTATTTTTTTTTAAAGATTTTATTTATTTATTTGAGAGAGAGAGAATGAGAGAGAGCACATGAGAGAGGGGAGGGTCAGAGGGAGAAGCAGACTCCCTGCCGAGCAGGGAGCCCGATGCGGGACTCGATCCAGAGACTCCAGGATCATGACCTGAGCCGAAGGCAGTCGCTTAACCAGCTGAGCCACTCAGGCGCCCCACTTCCTCCTCTTTAGCACAGCTGGCACCACGAGACTTGTGGCCCTTCCTTAGAGGCAGGTTGTGGGCAGCACATAGGCTTCTGGCTCTGCCTACCTTGGTGGTCTGACAGCAGTAATGCAAGCTCTTGACGGGCAGACACTATCTCATACACTCTTTCAACAAAATGATTGAGATCTAATTCATGTACCATAAAATTCACCATCAGTTCACTTTTGCTGTATAAGAGACTACCCAGACTCTTAGTAGCTTCTCAATGCGGCTTGGGCTTCTTCCAGCAGGTTTATGCCAGGGAAGTCCAGCTTCCTACACGGCAGCTGGTTTGTCCAGGGTGAGGGTTCTGGTGAGCAAGGCAGAGCTGCAAGACTTCTCATGATTCAATCTCAGAAGTCCCTGCACATCGTGCCTGTGGCCCTCTGGTCCAGTTGCTGCCCAGGCCAACACAAATGCGAGCTTGGCTGGGTTAGACTCCAGTTCTCAGTGAGGAGCAAACAAAGGAGCTTCATGCATCTTTGATCCCCCACGGTCTGCCCTGTGGACACAAACTGTACATATTCCTTTCATATACAAAACACACCAGATCCCACTCAAGGATCCCACGAAATATGCCTAACCTTGCTCCAGACCCCACTGGTCTCACCCCATTTTGGGTTGCTTGGAGTCCAGACCACCTCATGGAGTCCATTCCGTGTGCAGATAAGATCCTGAGTCTGCCCCACCCAGGGCAGTGCTCTGACCTGAAGACCTGAACCAGAACCTAGCTTATCTGACCACCCCCCTTCAACCAGGGCTGATGGTAGGGTCACCAGAATGGATACACCCACTCAACAAAGCAGACACACAGTCTGCCCCTAACAATCCTGAAATCCAGCCTGGCCTGTGTAGCGGGCTCTTGCTTCAGCATCACCCTCTGGGGCCCTGGTGGGCTTCTAGGTTGCTCTTCTTTCCCGGTATGCTGCTCACCTGCCTTCTGCCCATGAGGGTTAAGTCCCCTTGGGTCCCAACTGGTAAAACCTCTCTAGAAGCATTGAGGCTTTCTGGTGGATTAACTGATAATCAGCTCAATGGGACAAAAGCCAGCCCACATTGCCTTCTGAGGTGAGATTTTCCTGGCCTGGGCAGGTTCCTGGTTCCTGCTGGGGGACACGACCTCTCCATTCCTGGAAGCCTTGGCATCTGGCCCGGATGGCTGGGGCACCTCCTCAGGGTCCATAGAGGTTCCTTTGTTTAACTGGGAGAGTAGCTGAGACACCACCCTGAATCTTTCTGAGGTCTGAGAAAAATGTCAGGTGGCCTCTACGTGTCTTTGCCAAGTCATATTTTCACAGTGAGAGTCTTGGTGGAGTTTTATTTTTGAGTGCAGCCAGTCCTGGGTCCTTGACGTTTCCTCTCAATTCTGCTCACTCCTCACCAGTTTTGCTCTAGCTCACCTCTCTCTTTCTGTACCTAACTGTAGGCAGCTAGGTGAGGCTCTGCTGATGGTCGCCGGGAAGCTTCCCTGGCCAGACCTGCGGCTCCCGAGCTGTCCTTTCCCTTGCTCATGTGACCACAGCAAAGTGTCACCCAGCCATCTTCCAGCCTCCAGCCAAAACTGTCCCCAAGCCCTCGCCATCTGTGCACTTGACTGGGTGCCCTTCCAGGTCCCTCACCCCTGGGCCCCCCACCAATGACCCACATCTGAAATTTCTGCTCCAGCTACCACGCTGTTAGAAGTTTGGAAAGGGCTCAGTGGGGTGGTTTTTCTCAGGTCCATGTGGTGTCAGCTGGGGTTGAGGTTACACATAATGATGAAAGGGTCGGGAATTTATGACTATTCTCAAGGAAAGATGGAGCATGCGCACAGAGCAAGCATGCAGGTTACACACATCCTGTGTTCACTTTGGGGGGAGACTTAACACCAGAATGAGGCAAAATCCCACCCCCAACATCAGGACGTTTTCTCAGAACAGGGAGAAGGGCTGTGAGCACGCTTGAGAGCTGGTATAACCTGGGTAGGTCAGGCTCTTTGTCTCCGGGAAGGAATGCAGGACCTTGCTTGTTCCCAGGCTGGAACCATATTGGTTGACCCTGAGGCCAGGCTTCTGCAGAGATAGCTAGTGGGGTCCGGAAAGACACAAGAGCCGGTTAGGGGGAAACCATTCTCTAAGAAACAGGGTTTAAACTTTCTGCTGATTTCAACCTCATTAACCCTGAGGGGCACGGTTTCAAGGCCAGTGCAGACTCCAGGGGGCAAGCACATCAGACCCCATTCCTCCAGGTGGAGAAGCGAAGATTTGTTTCCATCCTGACTGCCCGGCTTCCCGAAGCCCTGTGTGAACTCCAGGGCCCTCCACGGGATGCCCGATGACCAGGCCCGTCTCAGCTTCTGAGGCCCCACCAGGAGACCCATAGTGGCGGCTCTTTCCAGGCCTGTGTGCTTGGGTCTGGGTTGGGGGCACCCAGCCAGTTACTCCAACCTGGGCAGCTCTGGGCCCAGGTGCCTGCATGGGCAGCCCATGGTCCGGGGCACTTGAGCAGTCAGGACTTGGGATGGCCAGGGGTCCTAAGGACAAGCAGACAGCTCAGGAAGGTCCAGGGATCTTGGCAATGAGGGTGAGGGCGGGGAAGGGCATGCTCGGCACAGGTGTAGCTGCGGGACCCTTCCTCCCAGCGGACCCCTCGCTCAGGTCCCCTGGCCAATATTGCTGCCCCCCACTCGGAGTTTGGGCTTTGGTGCTGTGCAGGCTTGTCCTGCTTCCGCAGCACCCCCCCCATTCCTGCGCCCTGCAGAATGACTCGGGGGCAACGCCAGGTCCAGCCCTTGCCTGGGAATGGTGGTGAACTTCTGGAGCACTCAGAGCCCAGCGGGGAGGACGCCAGACAGCACACAGCTGGCCCCCTGTGAACCCCGGAGGGAGGGTCCCAGGGGGGGCCAGACTGGGAGGACCCAATTTAGGCTGCTGGGTTGGCTGCAGGCATCAACCTCGGCCAACCCACTTCATGTCTGAGCCTCAGTTATCTACCTGTAAATGACAGTGTTGCACCCACTGTCAGGAGGGTCCAGCTATGCAAACCTGAAGGTCCTTGGGAGGGATCAGGTTATTCCCTGTTTTGGTGACAGGTTTTCCAAGCAGAGGGAAGCTCAAGGGCGTGTGCGCAGAGGCAGGACAGAGCCCAGTGTGCTCTGGGACGGGGATGACGTGGGTGACTGGAGTACCATGGGCGGGGAGTGCAATGTGAGGCTGAGGGGGCCAGGCGGGGGGCGGTGAGGGGGAGTCTTGAATTGAACGTTGAGCTGTGAAAACCACCGCGGCCCCCAAGGAACACCTCAGCATCCAGTCTGGTTTCTCAAAGGTCGCAGAGCAGGTGGGCTGTGGGACCCGAGGGCGGAGGGGAGGCGGGGAGACAGGCCGGCAGGTGGGTGGGCACGCAGGGCCTGGGGGTCTATGCACGGGACAGGGGACAGGACAGCGGGCATCAGCGGTGCCAGACACGTTGGTGGCCGGGTGTCGGCTCTGCTTTGGGGGCGAGGCCGCCGCTCCCGGCAGCCGCAGGGGTCCTCTGTGCCGCGGAGAGGTGGGCTGGCCTGTCCAGGAGGCGGCTGTCCCACCGTGGCGCCGGCTCCAGCTGTGACACTCAGTATCTGGGAGATTCATCGTCACCACCACATGTTGCTCGTCAAATGGACCCATAATGGTGGGAGAGGGGAGCTCAAAGGTTACCCACGTTTTGAGTGACTTTGTGTTATGGGAACCACAAGGCGCAGGAGCTGAGGGGAGGCAGACTGTGTCTGGGACCATGAGGCAACAGGTGACCCCTGCGGGGCCCAGCGCCTGGCTCTGCTGGGGGGGTCGGGGGGGAGCGCTGGAGCTCCCGCCCCTCACTGTCCCCGAACCCCCAGCCCACCCCTGCTGTCTGGGCTTGAGGACCCCTCCCTGGGCCTGTCCCAGTGTGCGTCAGCTGGGGGACATGTGGCCCGGATGGCCACTAGCATTAGCGAGGTGCGCCCACTGGCATGGGGCTCACACACGGTGGGACCGAGTTGGCAGCAGCCCCGTCCCAGGGACCACTCGGGAATGCGTCAGACAGGAGCTGAGGGCCGAGGCTCCCACCGTGGGCTGCCCCGGCCACCTGCCTCACCAGCCCAGGGCCCTCCTGCCACCTAGCTCTGGCCACCAACCTCGAGGGTCCCTCCGCTCTGTCCCTATCCCCACCTTCCGCCCACTCTGCACCCCTTCTCACCAGCCCTGACTCAGCGGCCCCACAGACTGAGGCCCGGGAGAGAGGGAAGAGGGGTCCAGCCCCCCACAGCCCCGGTCACTGGGGAGCGGATGCTGGGACGTGGGAGCCCCGCTCCTGCTCCCCGTCCCAGAGGTGAGTTCGGCTCGGCCTGTGGTCACCGCAGTCGGCCGCACGGCAGCAGGCAGGGGCCGGCTGTGTGGGCCCGTCCTCCTGGAGCCCGCACCCGCCCCCAGGCCACGGGGGTGACCCCAGGGCCACGTGGCCACAGCTGCCGAGACCACCACCTCCTTGGGGAGCGGCAACTGGAAAAGGCTTCTTTCTTTCTTCCTTGTTCTTTGTTTTCCTCCATTTCCACTTAAAGAAAAGAAAAGAAAGAAATTACTCAGAGATCATTTAGAGCTTTTTGCTAAAAGCGCATTTTATCATCACAGAGAGAAGGCTGTTACAATGCTCCCAATTGCACCCAGTCCCTGCTCCGGGAGAATAGATGGGTTTGGCCTGGCTCGGTTCCGGCACGTTCTCTGGCTGCTCAGGCCCAATGCCTTGGTCCCTGCCTGGGCTGCAGCACCAGCCTCCTTGGACACCGCCCAGGAGAGAAGCCCCTTCTTCCCGCTCACCGTCCCCCCGCGGCCTTTCCCCCAGGCTCCTCCACTGTGGTTGTGGGGGGCTTGGGGAGTGGGCGACGAGACCTCTGGAGGTCGGGGTGGGCAGAAGAGGACTGCCGGCCCCCCAGCCTTGAAGGGGAGCCCACGGCCCTGGCGGACAGTGGGTGGAGGGACCGCTCGGAGGACGGAGGGTCCTCGGGGCTCAGTTTGAGGGTCAGACCCCACCAGAGGGCTTTACGCTGCCCTCCTCCTCCCATTTCACCACCCCTGCCCCTCTTCCTCAGCCCTTCGGGTGGGGGCTGCCAACTGTTGTGTCAGAATTCCAGCAGCCGCTGCCCTGGCCGGGCCTGGCTGCCCAGACAGCCGTTCTTCCCGCCGGGAGACTCCGTGGCAGGTGTTCCTGACGCAGCGCCCCAGCCACACGGCGCGGTCTCCTGTGGCCTGCGGTGTGTGCAGCAGGGCGGACCCCGCAGCTCCAGGACACGGATGCTGCACAGTGTCGGGGCCGTCCCATGGCAGCCAATCCAGGCCTTGCCAGATTCCCATCTGCGGAGCATCTTCTGCCACCTGACTCCCTAAAGACATGCCTCAGAGCCCGTCCCATGTGCAGACACTGGAAGGCCGGCGAGGAGCCATCTGCCGCCCACAGGCTGGGCCCGGGCTCCCACCTGGCGCTGCGGGTCCTCAAATACCACTGCGGGTTCTCTGTTGTCCCTCAATATGTCCACATCCTAAGCCCTGGAGCTTACCGATGAGATCCTATTTGAAAAAAGCATATTTGTAGATATAATTCAGTTGCGAATCACAACTGGATGACCTGGGTGGACCCCAAACCCCAACCCTGGCGTCTGTATGAGAGACGGAAAGGACACGCGAGAGGAAGCCTTGTGAAGACAGAGGCCGAAACTGGAGCCAACAGCCACTGGAGGCTGGGGGAGGCAGGAAGGAGGCTCCCCTGGCCTCAGGGGGTCCCGGGGGTGCCCAGGCATCTGCGACGTCTGGATGTGATAATGGGGACGCTGGCTCCGGGCTCTGCTGAGCAGAGACTGTCAGCCAGGACTGCGAACAGCTGTGGGAGGAGGCTTCTGACAGCTCACAGCCATTGACATGGGAGCGGGTGTCCCCAGAATCTGCCCCAAGTCGAAATCTGTGCAGAGGATGGTGTGGGGCGGCCAGCATGGCTTCTTGTTCACTGAACCTGCCTCCGAGGCACCAGGGAGCCACTGACGGCTCTCCAGCCCAGGCATGGCCATGGTGGCACAAGGGGAACTGGGTCAGTGCTGGGGGGGCCTGGAGGGGAGTCATCCTGAGCTGGGCTCAGGGCTCCTGGCTGCAGGAGGACTGGGAGGCAGGAGGAGCTTCTTGCCTTGGAGCTGGGCAGCCGTCCCCGCCCCCTGGCACCCCGATGATGGGGGGATGGTGACCCCCACGGGGAGGTCCCAATGCCCCTGGGGCAGCTCTCCCCACCCCCGGAACCCCGATGATGGGGGATGGTGACCCCCACGGGGCGGTCCCAATGCCCCTGGGGCAGCTGTCCCCGCCCCCGGAACACCGATGATGGGGGATGGTGACCCCCACAGGGAGGTCCCAATGCCCCTGGGATAGCCGTCCCTGCCCCCTGGAACCCCAATGATGGGGGGATGGTGACCCCCACGGGGAGGTCCCAATGCCCATAGGGCAGCTGTCCCCGCCCCCGGAACCCCAATGATGGGGGATGGTGACCCCCACGGGGCGATCCCAATGCCCCTGGGGCAGCTGTCCCCACCCCCGAAACCCCGATGATGGGGGATGGTGACCCCCACGGGGAGCTCCCAATGCCCCTGGGATAGCCGTCCCTGCCCCCTGGAACCCCAATGATGGGGGATGGTGACCCCCACGGGGCGGTCCCAATGCCCCTGGGATAGCCGTCCCTGCCCCCTGGAACCCCAATTATGGGGGGATGGTGACCCCCACGGGGCGGTCCCAATGCCCCTGGGGCAGTGTGCCAGTGTCTGCATTAGACCAGTGTGGTCCAGGGGCTCCGAGGGGTGGGGGCTCCCCAGAGAGGCACAGCTGGGAGGGAAAGCAGCCAGGAGCAGGTGGGGGTCACAGGCTCTGGGCCCCACGGAGCTCCCTCCTTCTGGGGCCATCCCTCCCCTTCCCTGCTCGCCCCTTGAGCTGGGCCGAGCAGCCTCTCCTTGGGTGGAGGACCCACCACGGGGCCCTGGGCAGCGGCAGAGCTGGGCGCAGACAGCAGCTGCGGGGAGGTGCATGTCTGTGAGGGCGCGGTGGGGGCATCTTGTCCTCAGGGCGCACCTGACCTGCATCAGACGCCTGCTGGGCTCTGCAGGGGAGGGGGTGGCTGCAGCAGACGCCCGGTGAGTGAGGTGTGGCAAGTCCACCTTCCCCTGCTCACAGGCCCCTGGAGAGCGGGGACCCCGCCTGCGCCTGGGCCTGGATGGTCGGAGCCGGCAGCGCTGGGGCTGGACTTGAGGCCTGGTGCCCTCCCCCCGTCCCAGCAGCAACCCCTGCCCCTGCGCCCCTTCAGCCCCACACGGCAGGAGGCTGCTCTACGTCATGAGCTCTAACGAAGGCTCTGGTATCTCTACTGGGGCTTCTAGCATCCATGGGGACATTGGCCAGGGACAAACTGGCAGCCACTGGCCGGGGTTGAAGGCTGAGTTTGGGGAGAGACCAGGCTCTCACACCATAGCTGGGTTCCACGGGCATCGTAGTGAGATGGACTGTCCCGTAAGGGACATGCATGGCCCTCCAGACATCACCCTGCGCTCACAGAGGCTGGGCAGGCATCGTGCCCCCACGTCTATCCCCCGATTTGTGCAAGGGGCCCAGGCTCAGAGACACCTTGCAGCTTGTCTGAGCTCAGCTCTCTCTGATCCCCGTCCGGAGCCGGGGAAGGCTGGCCAGGAAATCAGGGGTCATGCCCTGGACCCATGGGGCATCCACAGATCCCTTGGCCTCCCTAGGGGAGCCCACTGCCCACCCCTGCTCCTGAGACTCTGTTGTGGTGCTCTGACCATCTGTGCCCTCGTTTTTCACAGGTGGGATCTTGTCCTCTGGAGAAATTGCCGGGTGTTTTATAAGGCCAGACTTCATGGTGCAGAATGCAGGGCAATAAAGTGAGTGCAGAACAATTACTTATTGGGCTCAATTGTCGTGGGGCCTGGGGGCAGAGAGGTGTGTGCCTGGGCTGCACCGGGGGAGGGGGAGGCAGGTCCTAGCCCGCTCGGGGGTCCTAGCCCCTCGGGGCAGCTGTACTTGTGCTTAGGGGGTGTTGGACGGCTGGCGGTGGGCTCTCTGGTTCTGAGAGCTGGGCTGGGAGGTGGCACCAGGGAGGAGGCATCTCCCTGCCGGCCTTCTCCTTCCCTTCCTCTTTCTGCAGCTCCCGGAGAAAGCGGGGGTCCGTTAGGAGCTGCTGTGTCACCCAGTCCTCATTCTGCTGCATGGCCTGACGGTGCGTCCTGGGGACAATGCAGTGGGATGCTGGCAGGGACCGAGGTGCTCCCAGGGTCTGCTCAGCCGGGAGCGGGAGGGACCACCCGCAACTCTCGGGAGGGGCTTTCAGGAGGTGAAACAGAAAGGAGTGAGTGTCGCCCGAGTCACTGGGCCAGGAGGGTTATGGTTGCCTGGGTGGGGGACTCAGCTGTGAAGCCACATCTGCTTCTCTTGTTGCGGGGAGCATCCTCATCTGCACAGGTACGCCAGACCCGTGTGCTGGTTCCTGCCTGAACCCCTCACAGACGGGCTCCCTCTCTTCCCACACAGAAGGGCCCAGAGAGGGGGGCGGTGACTTCCCTTCCCTCCTTTCCACCACCAACCCACCTGCCCCTCGCCTGCCCCTCTTCCAAGTCATCAGGCCGCTGGGACCACGGTGGCAGGAGCCGGCGAAGCCTCAGGCTGGACAGGGATCCTGCAGGAAACATCATCACCCTGACTGTGTCCCCACAGGCCAGACGAGTCCTTGGGCACCAACGTCACAGGGAGGGTCAGGGCGTCTTGGTGGTGTGGAGCGAGGCCAGGACCAGGGAATTGTGCAACGAACACGGTCTGACGGCGGAGCGAAGCCAGGAAGAGGCCCCAGCCGCTCGCCAGACACCACGTATTAGGGAATTAGGGAGCTAGCCCATCACTCAAGGGCCGGGGGTGGGGGACGGTGTAATCAATGAGTGGAGCATCCTGCTCCGTAAATTAGAAAAAGAGGAACAAAGACGGAAAGAAGGACATAATAAAAATAAGAGCATAAATTAATGAAATAGAAAAATATACAACAAAGGGATCGATAATGCCCAAGTTTAATCTTTGAGAGGATTTATGAGGCCCCGGGAGCTCTGGTTAATCTGACTGGGAAGATCGTGGGAAGTGGTAAACAGCGATGTGCGGAGTGAGACACAGAGCCTCCCCACAGACCGTGTCAATATTTAACCAACTTAGCAACATAAATTGCTTCGTGACACGATGCTTGATAAAATGGACAATTTCTCAAAAAATACAGGTTGCAAATTAACATAGAAGAAAGAAAAAAACCCTGAAAAGTCCTGACCTATGACTATTCAAGACATCGAATTTATTATTTAAAAGCCTCCCTCAAAGAAAATTCCAGGCCCAGATGGCCTCACTGGCCAGTTTTACTTAACATCTGAGGAAGAGCTAATGCCCATCTCCTACAAACTATCCCAGACGGCAGGAGAAGAGCGAGCTCTCCCCGCCTTATTTTATCACCTTAACAAAAACCCACAAGAAAGCACGAGAAAGGAAAATCTCACCCATAAATACAGATGCAAGTCTCTTAAATAAAACATCAGCAACTTTTAGAAAGTGTCAGGTGAACACGCCCATGTCCCCTTTATTTCAGGGTCAGAAAAACCTTACTGTCCAGTTACCCGTAAAAATACACAAAAGGAGAAGAATTATACAATCGTCTCAAAAGATGCATCGAAAAAGTTTGGCAAAATTCAACATTCCTTTATAATAAAAATATCCCTCAGCACACTTGGAATAGAGGAGAAGTCTTTAATATGATAAAGGATGTTTTTACAAAGCATACAAAGGTAACATTGAATGGTGAAGGGGTGAGTAAGAGCAAGGGAGGGGAGCGTGCCGAGCAGGGGCCGAAGGTCCTCGCCAGGGCCACCAGAACGAAGCAGAAAAAGTGACAAGATCTGAAAGGGAAGAAGCAAAACTGTCATCTATTTGCAGATTAAGTGGTTGAGTGCATGGTAAATATAACCTGTAGTATAGTTATTGGAATCAATAAGAGAGTTTGTTGGATAAAAAATGGTACACGGAATTCAGTGCTATTTCTATAATCCCACAATCCACAGATAGACAATAAAGCTGAAATGAAGATATTATTTGCAATGGCCTCAGAAATATTGAGTATCGAGGACGGACCTAACAGGATGAGCATAGAACCTCCACTCAGAAGCCTCTAACATAATATTGAGAGAAAAAAAAATTTAAGACCATGAAAATGATGGTGATGGATGGTAAGACTCAGTACTTTTGAGATTTACATTTCCCAGAAATCGATCCATATTTCAGTACCATATCTATTCAAAATCCCAGTAGATCTCTCTCCCTCTCCCCCCACCCCCCACCGACATAACAAGGAAATTCTTCAGTTTATTTTAAAAAGTAAAGGACCAGGAATAACATGACACAGAAGAAGCCTGGAAACAGGTGTGGGACAGCGACACAGGGTGGGTGTCTCCCACCGACCACCCAGAGGGGAACCAGGTTGGCCAAGATCAGGCGCTTGTCTAAGCATCAGCCGGTCAGCGCCAGGGAGGCGAGTCCGACCAGTCTGTGCCCTGGAGCCGAGAGGCTGGGCTGGCTCTGCAGACAGCCCCCAACCTGAGTCGTTGAGGTTGGGGGTGGTGAAGGGGTGGGGGTGATGGGGTGAGGGGGCTCGCCCCCGATGTCTGGACACCTTTGTCCAGACACTCAGCTTCTCTCACCTGCGCGCTCGCCATCCCGCATGCCATTTCTGTCCTCGACCCCTGCTGGTGGTCCCCAGGGCATCGCATATGGCGTGAACCCTGTAGCAGAGCAGGACAAGCTGGTCCAGGGCCCAGGGAGGAGAGCATCTGCATGCATGATCCTCAGGCCTCCTGGACCCCCAGGCCGGTGGCCCCACCATCCCTGCTTCTTCTGTGGGACACCATGACTCACAGCCCTTTCTGGCCAGAACAGATTCCCATGGGGACCTCAGTTTTCTCCCTCACGGGCTGGGACAGCTCCTGGGCCCCACCACACACACACACACACACCCCTCCATTACTTCTGAGAATATCTGCCGGGCTCCAGCTCTGCCTCAGGCCCCAGGCAGGGGCAGCGGGGATGGGGGTGGGTGGCAGGTGCAGTCGTCCTCTTGCCACCCTTGGGAGCCTCTGAGTAAAGTCGGTGGGGCTCCTGGGTTCCCCGCCCACGAGGCACTTTCCCAGAGAAAGGCTCGAGGTGAGTGGGGTACACTCGGAAGGCACCCACTCAGGAGAGGGGCATTGCTGCTGGCCCGCAAGTGTTCGTAAATCTCCCTGACGATGGTCCTCTCTAAGCCCAGCACAAAGCCCGGCCAGCCTGTGCAGGACATCCCAGTTATTACCCGAGACGTGATGGAGACACAGGCAGGTGTGACTCGAGTGTGCGTGGGTGTCCGAGGACAAACGGGGCCAGGTCAGCAGCGCCACCTGATGAGCCCTTTCCTTGTCTGGCTGCTTCCTTCCGCAAGAGCCTGTGTTCCTTGGCGGCCTGCTGAGGCTTGCGGGCAGTGACACTGTCGGCCCCGTGTCCCAGCTGGGTGAGGACCCCTAGCAGCACCACAGCCTCTGGTTTTCCCTGCCGCCCACTTTCCATGGCCCCCCCTTCTTCCTTCCTTGGCTTCACCGTTGGAGAGGACTGTGATTCTCTGGACCTCAGGGCAGGACGAGGCTCTTGGCCTGGGGGCAGGGAGGCAGGGAAGCCCAGGGATGGAGGGGTGTCGGAGGCCCCTGTGTGCTGGAAGACGGTGTTGTAGTTAATGGTGCAGGGGTGGGGAGGCCCCAAGGGACGTCCTGGAGCCTGTCCGCCCAGCACTGCCCACTCTGTAACCCCTTGTCCTTTGGTGGTCCTGGCAGGCTGCTGGTGACCCTCTTGTGCTCCTCTTGAGGGGACATCCAGAGGTTGGAGGGAAGGCAATCCTAAAGAGACAAACCACCCTCCCTTCCTTGGAAGGTCACACCCTTTCCCTAAACCCAAGCGCACTGTCAGCTGCCCTGAAAACCACCGTGCTCTCTCAAACTCTTGGAGCCAGAAGGACGATCGAAGCCTGGTCACACCCCCCAGAGCCCTGGCTGCTCGGTCAGCCCAGTCAGCCTGGTCAGCGGGCTGAGGGGCCACCGGCCAAGAACAGGGGCCAGCTTCTGTCACCTCCTCCCTCCCTCGGCAGAATGTGCATGCGCGTGTGTGCGTGTGTTCAAGCATGGGTGTGCATGTCAGTGTGTGCCAGCATGAGCGTGCATACCTGTGTTCAAGCATGGGTGTGCGTGTGAGTGTGCATGTGTTCAAGCATGAGTGTGCATGCATGTGTGCATGTATTCAAGCATGAGTGTGCATGTCAGTGTGTGCATGTGTTCAAGCATGAGTGTGCATGTGTTCAAGCATGAGTGTGCATGTGTGTGTATTCAAGCATGAGCGTGCATGTGAGTGTGCATGTGTTCAAGCACAAGTGTGCATATGAGTGTGTGCATGTGTTCAAGCACGAGTGTGAGTGTGCATGTGTTCAAGCATGAGTGTGAGTGTGCATGTGTTCAAGCATGAGTGTGCATGTGAGTGTGTTCAAGCACAAGTGTGTGTGAGTGTGCATGTGTTCAAGCATGAATGTGCATGTGAGTGTGTGTGTATTCAAGCACGGGTGTGAGTGTGCATGTGTTCAAGCACATGTGTGCATGTGTGTTCAAGCATGAGTGTGCATGTGAGTGTGCATG
>NC_138377.1:748313-793868 GCF_054177405.1 Leptonychotes weddellii | reverse complement strand
GTGAGTGTGCATGTGTTCAAGCACGAGTGTGAGTGTGCATGTGTTCAAGCATGAGTGTGCATGTGAGTGTGAGTGTGTTCAAGCATGAGTGTGCATGTGAGTGTGCATGTGTTCAAGCACGAGTGTGAGTGTGCATGTGCTCAAGCACGAGTGTGAGTGTGCATGTGTTCAAGCATGAGTGTGCATGTGAGTGTGTTCAAGCATGAGTGTGCATGTGAGTGTGCATGTGTTCAAGCACGAGTGTGAGTGTGCATGTGCTCAAGCATGAGTGTGCGTGTGAGTGTGCATGTGTTCGGGCACGAGTGTGAGTGTGCATGTGTTCAAGCACGAGTGTGCGTGTGAGTGTGCATGTGTTCAAGCACGAGTGTGCATGTGTTCGAGCACGAGTGTGTGTGTGTGAGTGTGCATGTGTTCAAGCACGAGTGTGAGTGTGCATGTGTTCAAGCACGAGTGTGCGTGTGAGTGTGCATGTGTTCAAGCACGAGTGTGCGTGTGCATGTGTTCAAGCATGAGTGTGCGTGTGAGTGTGCATGTGTTCAAGCACGAGTGTGCATGCGAGAGGAGCCCACACTGTCCTCTGGAAAGCCAAGCTCATGGAGCTGACGTCATAAATGTTTGGGGAACAACCCGGGGTCCACCCAGCCCAGTGTCTCTGGGCCCGCAGCCCAGGCCTTCGGTAATGTCAGCAGTACACGGAGGTCAGGTCGGGTGTTGGGGTGTGGGGATGCCAGGACAGCCAGCCACTGCTGCTCCCACCCTTTGGGGAAGGGCTGACGTGTCCCCAGGCCCAGGGGGGAAGCCCTGGTGGGTTAGCCCCTGGGTAAACAGACCCTGTTGCATCAGGGGACTTCTCTCAGCCTTTGAGCTTTGGGATTCAGAACAGAGTGACCAGAGGGCAGGACCAGGGTCGCAGGGCAGTCCCCATCTCCCCTGTCACGCCTGGGGCAGGCAGGTTTCGGTGTCCCCCTCCCACTGTGCCATGCCACGTGGGCAGGCTCCCAGCCCCCGATGGACTATGTCCAGGATCTGGGGGGCTTGCCCCAGCCAGGTGGGGGCCATGGCCTGGCCAGAGTGTTTGAGAACCGAGTCCTTGGAGCCCCTGTTGGCCTTTCAGATGCTGAGAGACAGGTGGGGGCAAGACGGACCCACACGATGGGCTCCACCTGCGTCCCAGCCCCCCTGCCTGCCTCACATCCTGCTTGGAGGCCCAGCCCCCTCCCCCAGGGTGGGGGGCAGAGGCAGCGGCCAGGCCTGGTCTCGTCACCCTGTTCCCCACTTAGCGTCCCAGGAGAGGGGGTGGATCTCGGACCTGGCAGGCCGCCTCCGCCCTGGTCATCCTACTGTCAGGGTCGCTCCGGGGCCAGGTGAGCCTGGGTTGGTTGAACGGTCCCTTCCAGCTCTGCCTCTGGTGTTGGTGGCTGAACGTCCCTGTTTCCCGGTGTGCTCCCCTGGGCGGGGGAGGGGGGCTGCTGGAGAAGGCAGCACCATCAGGATGTCCTGTGCATGCGAGGCTGCGGTGGGCGGGAGGAGGTCCGCATGGCCCCGGCCCAGCCAGGTGGGCCCCCATCCACAGCAGGTGCAGGGTGCCCGCCCAAGGGGGTGGCCAAGGGGGCTTCCCTGGGAAGGAGGTGCCGAGGTCTGGAGACAGGCTGTGATGCACAGTCCCTCAGAGAGTCCCCAGGGACCCCACCCCCCAGGGCTTGCTGGTGACCCTCCTGTGCTGCCCTTGAGGGGACATCCAGAGGTTGAAGGGAAGGCAATCCTAAGGAGACAAACCATCCTCCCTCCCTCGGAGGGTCCTGGTGTGACCCCTTCTCCCCAAGTGCGGGCAGGACCCGAATGTTCGCTCCCAAAGAACGGAATAGGGCAGAAGCCAGGGGATGTCACTTCTGAGTTCAGCTGACACAGCCTGTGGCTTCCTTCCAGGCACGTTCGGTCCGCGTCTCCCTGTCTCTCTGTCCCTGTCACTCTCTGTATCTCTGTCTCTCTGCATGTGTCTCAGTCTCTGTCTGTGTCTCTGTCTCTCTCTGTGTCTCCTCTCTCTGTCTCTCTGTCTCTGTCTGTCTGTCTCTCTCTCTGTGTCTCTGTGTCTCTCTGTCTCTGTCTCTCTGTGTCTCTCTGTCTCTGTCTCTCTCTGTCTCTCTCTTTCTCTGTCTCTCTCTCTCTGTCTCCGTCTGTCTCTCCCACCCCCCTCCCCGGGCCTGGGGGTAGCCAGCTGCCAGGGCACGAGGCCGCCCCGCGGAGAGTCCCATGTGACAAGGAACTGATGTCTCCGGCCAGCAGCCAGTGGGGACCTGAGGCCACCAGGAGGCAGGTGAGGGGCCTGGAAGCAGGTGCCCTGCCTAGCCCCGGGGACACCTGGCCAACCCCGAGGACACCTGGCAGCAGCCCTGGGGACACCTGGCCGAGCCCCGGGGACACCTGGCCAACCCCGGGGACACCTGGCAGCAGCCCTGGGGACACCTGGCCGAGCCCCAGGGACACCTGGCCGAGCCCCGGGGACACCAGGCTGAGCCCCGGGGACACCTGGCCTCAGCCCTGGGGACACCTGGCCACAGCCCGAGAGGCCCTGGGCCGGAGGCACATGGCTAACCCCGGGTCCTGAGCGTGGACACGGCGAGGTGGGAGCTGTTCTCAGCCGCTTGGCGCAGGTGACAGGGACGCAGCCGCAGATGACCAGCACAGGCCGCAGGCTGCATCGGCCTGGGGAAGGCCCCGCTCCTCGGGCAGCAGGAGACCCAGGTGTTGACCTCCTTGTGCAGGATGGGGCTGGGCTGGGGCTGGGGTTTGTCTGGCCCTTTATTCCCGGAGCCTCGCGCTCACCTTTGCTGTCCCCCCCACAGCCCGTGCACCTGGCTCCCCTCCGGGCGTGGCCAAGCGGCAGAGGGAAGCGGGTGCTGGGCAGCACCTTTGCCAGCAAAGTGCCGCGCCTCCAGCAGCCGAACGGGGATTTGCTTCATCTGGGCCCGGCTAACATGACAAACACAGCTATTAGTGCAAGAACGATGTGATTACCCAGCTAATCAGCCTGCAGACACATCCTCCTGCCGCCGCTGCCTCACTGAAGGCGAGCACCCCGGCTCAGTCTGCAGGCGGCCTTCTGTCCCCAATATTTCATTCCTAATGAGTAGAGCTGCATTCTCCCGGAAGGAGCCTGGAGCAAGGCCGGCCATGACCCCGCTGCTCTGGGTGACCGAGGCACACGGTGGCGTGGCCAGGGGCCCCTGCTCACCATCCCCTCTTGCGGCAGGGCTGTCCCAGCACCTCCCGGTCACCAGCTCAGTCCACCCTCCCGTGGTTTCTGGGGTGATGATGACCTGTACCCCTGGGGACCAACTCTGAGAATCCTCCTCCCTGGTGCCCCGGGCACCTGCCTGGAGGGGCCATGCTCTCGCAGCCAAGGTCTCCTGCTTTCCCTCCCCTGAGGCCCCGAACATCTGATCTGCAAGATGCGTTTATCACCTGAATTGTGCTGGTGCCCGGTTGGGACCCAGGACCGTGATGAGCAGCAATGTCTCAGGGACAAAGGAACCTGTAGCTGGGGGGTGGATTCTGGTGTGCAGAGAAGCAGTGCTGGGCTGCGTGGCCGGGGCTGAGTGAGGGGCACGGTTGTGCAGGGGATCCCGTGACCATGAAACGCATGAGCGTCAGCCAAAGTGGGGACAGCCGGTGGCCCTAAACATCAGTGTCCACGTCACCCAACGCTCAGAGCCTGTGAATGTGGCCTTATTTGAACAAAGGATCTCTGTGGATGTAATTAAGGTAAGGATCCCGAGATCATGCAGGCACTAAATCCAATGACAAGTGTCCGCATAAGAGACACCCACACAGTCGCATAAGGACAGAGAGGTTGGAGCGAGGTGGCCACAAACCCAGGACCCCCAGGGCCCCCAGAGGCTGGCAGAGGCAGGAGGGAGCGCAGTCTGCAGCATCTGCATTTCGGATTCCCGCCTCCAGAGTGTCAGGGACTCAGTGTCCATCCTTTCAAGTCCCCCAAGTTAGTGGTCATGTCTTTGTGCGTTGCCCACTGACAGGGCAGATGCTCCGGAGACCGACACGCCCAGCGGGAAGCTGGCTGGGTGCACGGACCCTCCCATCCCCGCCGCCGGCCCCACAGGGCCAGCAATCCATCAGCCTGCTGTGGTTATAAATAGCATGCACGGTCCTGGAGCTCTTCATAGGGTGCGGAGCCTCGGAGGGCGACCTCCCGTTGCAGTAATGATGTGTTATCGGGTATTGTGAGGAATGGGCTGACAGGCCCACGGAAATGTCCTCTAATGGACCTGGGGGTCAATCCTTTATAGACGCACGACCGCGTGTCCAGCTCCAGTCCCTCAAAGTTTGCACGTCGCGGGGAACGCCAGCACGACCCCAAGTTAAATGGCTCGCGACAAAAATATTAAGCATATCATGACCGCAGGACGTGAGCCCATCAACCAGAGAGGCACTTAATTCTGTTTGAGAAGAGATCGAAACATCGTCAGATTTAACAACCAAGCTACTTAGTATAACTTCCGCCCAATTTTGCAAATCATTATTTTCACAGTTAACGGGCAGGAGGTAATTAATGACGGCCGCGAAGCTGCTCTCCGTGGTGTTGGGGACGCGGGCGAGCAAGCACCGTGGAGGGAGCCTAGTGCGGCCGGCCGGGCTTCCCTGCACGCTCTCGGGGGATGGCAGCCTGGAGCCCCTTGCGGGGCCCTCAGCTTCTCCCCTGCTGTGGCGAACAGGAGGCGAGGGCCACGGAGGACACGGCCTTCCCTGCACCCCGACGTCGCGGCTGGTCAGTCACCACGAATCCAAGAGCGGGTCTTAGGGATCCTCGGGCCCCACTCTTGCTTCGCAGGGGGGTCTGTTTTCCGTGTTTTCTCTTACTTGCTCCTGTTCTGTGCTGTCGGCAGCTGCTCGAGCTCCTTCCCAGGGATGGCCCGGTCCGGATCCCTGGGAGCTGCGGATGTGACCTGACACGGAAGAAGGGGCTTTGCAGATGTGATTACATCGAGGAGCGTGAAATGGGGACACTGTCCTGGATTATTCAGGCGGGCCTGAAATGTAATCACCTATGTCCTTATAAGAGGGAGGCTGAGGGGGATTTGACCGGAGGACAGAGGACAGACAGAGGCGGGAGTGAAGCGGCCCCCCGAGCTGCAGACTCTAGAGCCTCTGGAAGGAGCGCAGCCCTGTCGACACCTTCATCTCAGCCTAGAGAACCCATTTCAGACTTCTGACTTTGAGGATTGCAAGAGAATTCCTGGGGTTTAAAGCTAACACGCTGTGGCAATTTTTTACAGCAATAGGAAACCAATGCACTCCTGAAACACCAAGTCTGGAGGTGGGCGGCACCAGCGTTGGGAAGGGGGCCATGATGCCATCAAGGACCCAGGCTCCTTCTCTCCTTTCCCCCGGCCATTCCTCAGTGTTGGCTATTTGTCCCCTGGCTTGTTGCCTTGTGGCCACAAGCTGGCTGCCACTGCTCCAGGCATCACATACCCACAGGACAGCATCCGAGGCAGGAAGGGATGAAGGGTGAGGCGGTGGGGGGCTTCTTCTTATGTGGTTCTTTCATCTGGGGGAACATCTCAAGGCACTTGAGATTAAGTGGGTTCTGCTTGCAAGGAGGGGATGGTGACTGGGTGGACCGCCCATCTGAGAGAGTAGGAGGCAAGGTGGGCTGAGGGCATGGACTCCTGGATCCCCCCACCACCCAGCTGCCTCCCTTGGGTGCCCACGATTGCCTGTCTCTGGAGGGGTCACCTACCAGGATGTCCTTGGTCACAGCCTGGCTGCACCCTCCCGCGTCCCTTTCAGCATGCCCCACCCGACATCCCCACCCGAGGCGCAGGGCCCAGGCATGCTCAACCCCTCCCTCACCTCTGTCAGGGCACCTCTGGGCCCTGCACATCCAAGTAGCTAGCACGTCCTGGCCAGGAGCTTCTTCTCCAAGCCCCTCCCCACCCAAGATGTCTGGGAAGAATCCCAGGGAGGTGGGGGTCACACTGTTGTCATGTCCAGGGCTGAAGGCCCTTGCACATGGTGGGCACGAACTTGCATCTAGCTCCGTGCAGGCTCAGGCTCTGGAGGCCTGGCTGAGCCATCCTGTCACCTCTGCCTCTGGAGTGCAGGGGTCCCCTCACCTGTGTCCGACAATACCCTGCTGCTTAGTGCTCTGCTGGTCCAGCCTGGCTGGAGTCCAAGGGCTGGCAACAGAGGGGCCTGGGTGTGCTGGGACTGTCCTCTCACTGTGGGCAATTTCCTGCTCTCAGATCCTCTTTGGCCCATCCACAGCAGGGCTCTTGCCGGGGCTGAGGGCTCTGAGCCACACATGAGATGGCCAGGCTGCCCTGCACCCTCCCACCCTCCCACCCAGTCTCCTCGATCTCCTCCCCTGATCCCAGACACAGCCCCAGTGTGCACACAGGCCCCCATACCTGCCCATGGGCCCCGACCTCGCACACGGGCCCCGACCCTGCACATGGGCCCCCATACCCGCCCACGGGCCCCGACCCCGCACACGGGCCCCCATACCTGCCCACGGGCCCCAACCCCGCACATGGGCCCCGACCCCACACACGGGCCCCCATACCTGCGCACGGGCCCAACCCCGCACTCAGGGCTCATACCTGCGCACGGGCCCTGACCCCGCACACGGGCCCCATACCCGCCCACAGGCCCCCATACCTGCCCACGGGCCCCCATGCCTGCCCACGGGCCCCAACCCCGCACACGGGCCCCCATACCTGCCCACGGGCTCCAACCCCGCACACGGGCCCCGACCCCACACACGGGCCCCCATACCTGTGCACGGGCCCCAACCCCGCACTCAGGGCTCATACCTGCGCACAGGCCCTGACCCCGCACACGGGCCCCGACCCCACACACGGGCCCCCATACCTGCGCACGGGCCCCGACCCCGCACACGGGCCCCGACCCCACACACGGGCCCCCATACCTGCGCACGGGCCCCGACCCCGCACACGGGCCCCGACCCCACACACGGGCCCCCATGCCTGCCCACGGGCCCCGACCCCGCACAAGGGCCGGCAGCCCGGGTGGATCCCTTTCCCCTGAGGGTTTGCTCCTGTCACGCATGCAGCAGCTCTGCGAGCCCGGCACCCCTCCTAATGTTATTTTTATTTATATACCTGAATACTCCAGAACAGCTGCTTTATTGAGATTCATCCGTCACAAGGCTTAATTAAAATAACGCTGAGCATCTAACTCGGCGCAGATCACCACAGCAAATGTTTGTTTTGCTGCCGTCAATTAAGACCCATGTGGGGAGCCGCTGCCCTGGCAGGAAACCAGGCAGCTGCTGATGATTCCCCAGAATGGGGCAAGGGCAGGCCCTGCAGGGAGCCCCGGGAGGGCAGCGAGGGCGGGAGGGGGCTGCTGGGGGCCAGGCGTCCTGCAGGGCTCGATCCTCTATGAGGTTCCTGCAGCCGCAGCGACAAGTTGTTACAATTTTCTGCCACAAAGCCACACTCCATTACCACCCTGCAGTCGGGGGGTCAGAAGTCTGATGGGGGTCTCGCTGGGCTAAGATCGGGACGTCGGTGGGTTTCCTTCTCGAAGCCCCGGGGGTCATTTCCACACCTTTCCCAGCTCCTGGAGCCCAAGTGCAGCCGAGGCCCGAGGCCCACCCGCCATTAGGGTCAGGCAGCCCGAACCCTGACGCGTGCGCCCTGCTTCTGTCCTCACCGCTCGCCCACTGACCCATGTAGGGTCCTGCATTCGCAGGGGGCAGGGATTAGGACAAGGGTGTCTTTGGGGCCACGCATCAGCCTGCCACACCCCCTAAATGTGAAGGACTGTGGTTGGCAGGGAAGAGGGTGTGTGGATGGAGGGCCCAGCAGAGTCTCAGGTCAGCGTGTCTCTGAGGGCGTTAGGGTGCTCGCCCTGGAAGGGCGGCAGAGGGTGGGGTGGGGGGCCGAGCAGAGGGTGCAGACTCAGGCTTCACGGTGAGGGGGATGCGGGTGACTCCCAGGCCTGGGCCCCATTGTTCCCAAGGGGGGTGTGGAGTTGGACGGGGCAGGGGTGAGGAGGGCCATGCTGGAATAGTGGCAGTCATGGTCCAGCTCGGGGAGGCAGAGGACACCCGTCAGGGCCTGACACTGGCTGAACGCCATTGGTGCAGGGAGCCCCAATTCCCAGTCTGTGCACATGGTCTGGGATGGCCAGGGACTAGTGAGCTCCTGTATGTCCAGAAACTGTCCAAGCCCGTCGCAAGCTGGTGCCTGGTCAGCAGTTGAGAATCGCTAGAAGTTATGGGGGTGGCTGGGACTCAGGAGCTGGTGTGGCAGGGGCGCCCAGTGCCGACTGTCTGTACTGAGCAGAGTGTGGGCCTCCAGGAGCTCACCAGGGGCAAGGGGAGCAGCACAAGGAAGAGGGGTCCCCCTTCCAGGACAGGGGGACAGGATGCAGGAGGAGCCTGGGGGCCCCCCTTACAGGCAGGGAGACAGCATGCAGGAGGAGCCTGGAAGGAGTGGAGGACATGGGGAAGCAGGAGGCAAAGCCCTTATGATACAGGATATGGCTTTATTTATGTCCATTATCCCCCTTTGATTTGTCCAGTCAGTAAATTGCCCAATGTAATTGGATTATTTGCATGATTTTGAGCCCTGGTCTTGTCTGATCTGCCATCCTGGTCCCAGGGCTGCAGGATGGGGGCTTCAGGGGCCAGCCCTGTTCACAAGGGGTCTCCTGTCGGACCCCTTCTCACCATTTGCCACATGGGCCTCCACTGGGCCTGGAAGTCTGTCTGCCCGGGTGTCTGTCTGCCCAGACGTCCATCTGCCCGGACATCTGTCTGCCTGGACGTCCGTCTGCCTGGATATCTGTCTGCCTGGGCGTCTGTCTGCCTGGGCGTCTGTCTGCCTGGACATCTGTTTGCCCAGGCATCCGTCTGCCTGGACGTCTGTCTGCGGCATGGCTGGGGGACCGCTGCTCACATCTGCCCACATCCTTCTGTCGGCAGCAGCTGACACCAGCTCTCAAACATGTCTTCAACTGCATGTCCCGCTGCTCTCATGTGACTTCCTGTCCCGTGTGGCCCTCGCCCATGTGGCCTGTTTCTTTCCCCGTGGCGCCACGGCACTCCTGCTTCCCCTGTCCTCCGCGGGGCTGGGGACGGGACCCCAGAGGTGGTGGGACTTGAAACCCAAAGCAGAGGGTTCAGGACATGCTCGGCCCTCTTGGTACAGAGAACCCCTCTTCATCACCCGCCCTCGGCCCTTGCGAGTGATCAGGACACTAACAAGACCCACGGGACCGCAGGAGCCCTCGGGGGCTCTCCCGGTGAACTGGGATGCTCCGTGTCACCCGCTCTGCTGTTCGGGCCATCTCTCCTTTGCCAGGTGTGGGGTTCTCTCCTGGGGCCCCCTTCCATTCTTCCAGCCTCCTCTTTAGGGCTGTGGTCCCTCTTCCCCCACAGCTGCCTCTCAGGCTGATCGGAGGCTCCTCTCCCTCCTCCAGGCTTTGCCCCAAACCTCTGCAGGTGTCGACTCAGCCTGACCCCAGATCACACCCTGCCTCCTCCCCCAGGAGCTTGCCCGGGCCTGCTCTGGCATCCGCAGTGACCCTCCCCTTCCTTTCTACGTGGGCAGACCCTCCCGTGGACCCTCACCGCTTGTGCATCGGGGCCGGACTCCACTCGTGGTGATGATGTCATCAGAGGTGGTTACTAGGCAACCGGCCTCTGTAGTCAGGGGCGTCTGCTCTGCGGTTCGAAGGGCGCTGCCAATTTCTTAAAACATCAGACCTCAGAGCACAGTCAGTCCTGGAGAAGAGAGGAAAATCCAGCCAGCCTCACGGAGCTGGTGAGCCCCCCTCAGCTCTGCTCCCTGACTACCTGGGTTTTCCGAGAGGCGACCGTGTGAGACTAACCTCATTTTCTTTTCTTGTCATGGTCCTCAGCCCCGCGGATGGGGGCCCGTTATTGTTGTGATTTTAGCAGGCATTTGCCAAGTCTGCCGTGCTATCCTTGAGGATGAAATGGGAAGTACATCCCAGATGAACTGTTAGGTGCATTTTGTCTGTTACAGAGAATTACAGACAAAGGGAGTTAGCTAATGGCCCGGTGTCACCCTGGAGGGAGGGCGCGGTGGGCTCCCCCAGGACGCTGACATCAGTCCTGCGCTGTCGAATATTCTTATCAATGATTTATATGGAGAAATAAAAGACCTGTCAAATTGCTGTAGAAACAAGGGACAGGAAGTACATTGCAAGGAAGAACCATAATTCAGAATCAGCTCAATGTGGATGTGATGTAAGATTCAAAAAGAAAATCTGAACAGGACAGAAACAGCACTATCCATAGAGGAAGTAACGGATCAGGTGGACCACATCAAAATTAAGAGCTTCTGTTCATCAGAGATATCACTAAGGATGATATCTGTGATACGCATATCTGACAAAAGACATAACCAGATAAAACCCTCCAGCACCCCAATATTTAAAAAAAGGGGTGAGGCAAATGGGCTAAAAACTAGGCCAACTATTTAAACTGGCATTTCACAAAAGGGATGCCCAAATGCCCACTAAGCACATGAAAAATGAAACGCTCAGTTTCACTAGTAAGCAGGGAGATGTGATCAGAACACAACGTGGTGTCACCTCCCCCATGAACGGCCAATGGGAAAGAGAAGAAGGGCTGAGCATTGGCGAGTCGGGGTGTGATGTGGGGCCACCCGCCTTGCAGCGCTGCTGGGCGGCATCCATGAAAGCCAAACACACACGAATTCTATGATCCCGTGGGTCCACCTTGGGTATGGACAACACGCATGAGAATGTCTATAGCAGTTTTCAATGGCTGGAAACCAGAAATAACCAAAAAGTCCATGGCGGGGTGAACGCACACCCTCGCTGGGATGCGCGTACAATGGGAGGATGGAAACTATGAATGCGAGTGGACTCTTTGCTCTATGACACAGCAGTGTGATTGAAGTCCACCAACGGAGAGGGACAGAAGCCAGGTGTGAGGCTGCAAGGGCTGGGGGATCCCATTGTAAGAACGTTGGAGCCAGGAATCACGAGTCTGTGGTGCCGGAAGGAAGTCAAAATAACATCTGCCTTTGAGGTTGGATGTGGGGCTCCTGGAGCATGGAGGTATGTCCTTTCCCACTCAGGTTCTGGCTGCAAGCGGACGTGCAATCCACCTCATGTCCCGTCTCTGTGCTTTGTGTTTGCATTGCTCTCGAGGTTCAGTGAAGGGGTACGTGACTCCTGCTTTGACCCTCACAGATGAGGCAGCAGCGACTTGGCCTCATGCAAACAATCATGAAAACCAAACAAAGTGCATACAACTGTTTCCAGGCATTGCACACCAGGCCGAGTAGGGCTGCAACCCTGAGGGAGCAGAGACAGGTGATGAGCCCGCCACGTGCACTCCCCGCTTTCTGCTTGGAGGCAAGCCCCAGCGTTAGCTGAGATGCGGAGGTGTGGACTGGGGTTCGGGGAGGCTGAGAGGCTGGGGTTTGTGTGGAGGAGAGCCACAGAAGAGGGGCTGTCCATGGGACAGCTCTAGAAATCTCTCGAGTCTGGATCAGCCAGAGAGAGAAAACCTTTTCGACACTGGTGTGAGCCAGCTTAGGCTGCCACGACACACAGCCATGGACTGTGTGGCTTAGACAACAGATGTTTGCTTCTCATGGCTCTGGAGGCTGGGAGCCCCGCATCAGCGTGCTGGTGTGGTCAGGGTCTGGTGAGGGCTCTCTCCCTTGGTTTGCAGATGGCGGACTTCTTGCCAGATCCTCATGCCTTAGGGGCGGGGGGAGAGGAAACGGTCTCTTCCTTTTCCCATAAGGTCACATCCTATGGGATCAGGGCCCCACCCTTATGACTCCATTTCACCTCAATCACCTTCTGAAGACCTTACCCCCAGATCCAGCCACACTGGGGCTCACAGCTTCAACCTCCAGATTTCACGGGGGACACGATTCAGCCCTAGCAACAGCCCAGGCATTCAGTCAAGATTCTGGAAGGGCCACCATCTCAGTGGGAGGACTAAATTAGCCCGGGGCAAAGGCTACTCTGCACATTCACTAACAAAGACTTAAAACAAGCCTCAAAGTTCTGACTCTGGTCGCAGCCAAGTCAGGTCCTATTGGGCTGACTCTTCCAGAGACAACAACTGTAAACACTGGACCAGAACCGTAACAGAACACATAGCTAAAGTCACCGGAGAACAATGGGAAGTGGGCAGACTCAGGATGGGAGTCAGCCTTCAGGAGAAGGGGTCAGAACTGAGGAAGATCCCCATTTTAACTGTGTCCAGCCCGAGGGCCGCCCCAAGTCTGCACCATGCAAGTCACAAACATCATCCAAAGTCCCACAAAAAGTGTGCAGTGGTCATGGCTTGAAAACCAGAGAACCACGTTTAAGGCAACCTCGGCCACAGAAAGGTAAAGGATGATCCCAGAAAGGAGTAGATCCAAAGATCTGTGTATAATCCCTGTATGGTCTCTGCATGGCTCTTGAACCACACTTGGGCAGGGTGGACCCCAAACAGCTCAGCCACGGCCAGAAACCAAGCAGAGACATGGGCTCTGCCCTGGAGGGACATTTTTCAGTTTGAATCACACCAGATGAATTGCTTGTTACGATGAAAATCAATGCACTTCAATCCAGAGGCTCCACCACAGAACATCTACAAAATCCAGGATGTAATCCAAAATTACTGGAGAGGAAGAGAGGAGAAAATTCAGGCCATTCTCAAAAAATAAAAAATAAAAATAAAAAAGACAATGCATAAAGACCAACCCCGAGATGCCAAGACGTTGAACAGAGCAGAGAAGGCTTTTGAAGCTGTTGTTATCCCTGTGCCTAATGAAATAAAAGAAAATATGTTTATAACAAATAAAATGATTGGGTATGGAAATAGAAAATAGAAATTATAAGAAAGAGCTAAATGGAAATTCTACAACCGAAAAATGTAAATCTGAAATGAACAGTTCACAGGATGGTCTTAATGCTGGAATGAAAACAGCAAAAGAAAAGGTTAGGGAAGTTGAAGAGACATTGATAGAAAGTATTCAATTTGAAGAAGAGGGGGAAAAAAAGGGGGGGGAATCCAATAAAAAACAAAGTGTTTCTGGGACCCATGGAATGACACGCAAAGTCTGATGTGTGATATCAGTGTGTCAGGAGAGGAGAGAGAAAAGAGAACAGAAATACTTACATTTTAATTATTTTTTTAAGGGAATTGTGGTTTTAAAAATACCTGAATTTGACGAGAGACACCAATTCACAGATTTCAAGAGCTCAGAAAACCACGCTCAATCTAAGTGCAGGGAAACCATGCCAACGCACATTACAGTCAGACCATAAGACGAAGAGAAAATTTTGAAAGCAGCCATAAAGAAGCAACACGACACTCGGGGGAGTGATCATTTGGGTAAACGCTCACTTCTCATGAGAAACGAAGAGAGCCAGAGGCAGTGGGAAATATGTTTAACGTACTAAAAGGAAAAAAAAAATCCTATCAACAGAAAAATTATTCTTCAAGAACGAAGGTGAAAGACTTTTCCAGATAAAAGAAAAGAAAGAATTCTTCACCGACGCAGATGCTAAAGGAGGCTCTTCCCGTGGAAGAGATGACACAAGGTGGAGACCTGGAACCTCAGGCCCCAGGAGTGACGTCTCACGGGGTGAAGAGCAAGGGAACAGATTCGGGGGGGCCCTGCTGTCTCTCTCCCTGCAGCACGCGAGGCCTGTGCCCATGGCCGCTCCTGTTGCCAAGTTCAAGGCTGCGTCACCTGCTCACGGTCCGGGGTGAGGGGAGGATGAGGAGGCCGGCCCCAGGCCGACCTCAGAGCATGCATGTTCACGCAGCTCCTCACAGAGTGAGGCGTCGGGCTGGTCACGCCAGAGGCTCATGGTGGCGAGGGGCCAGGGGCTCTGGGGCTTTGGCTCCCAGCATGGGGAATGGGGGGCTGGCCTTGCGGCCCAGTTGTGCCACCTTCCCTCGTCTGTGCCTCTGTGTGTAGATTATGGGGACCAGATGAAGACTCAGGCCCCAAGACAGCTCTAGCGTTGGAGGTCTGGGAATGGCTTGTTTGGGGTTCTGGAGCTCCCTGGTTCTCAGATCCCACAGGAAGATGAGGAGCAGGGGAAGGGATGCTCTGGGCAGCCATGGTTCCCATGTCTGAGCCCTTGTCTCATCCATTGGCCAAGAAGACTTGTTCTCTGACCCTGTCGCAGCCCCCGTTCTCAGAGTGGGTTTGTGGGGTCCTGGCTACCCGGCTTCTGCCTGTGTCTGGGGTCAGGGCTCTGGCATCAGAGGCCAGGGGAGAGGCTTCTCTGCCCGCATTCTTCCCCTCGTAGCTCCCACCCACTGTGGCCAGACATGCCCCGTCTCCCTGCTCAGACTCTCCTTCCTTCTGCCTCTTTGACTCCTGGTAAATTCAACCTGACTAACTCAAGGGCACTGGTCTGCAGGAGGCCGGCATGACTGTCCTGGGCAGCCTGAGGCTGGGGCCAGGCCCAGGGAGGGGCGGCCTCCCCCAGCAGCACCTGGCACAGAGCACAGCTACCGGGAGTGCGGGAGGGGAGGGCACTCAGCTCCCCACGCCTCTGCCGTTCTGTAGCCTCCCTCCTGGGCTCAGCCCCTTCCTGCCACCCACCCCCACCCCCGGCCTGCACTGGCCTCTTCTCTTGGCTGCCGTGGGCCGCCAGGAGCAGGGCCTTCCTCTGCAGAGAGAGTGTGAGGGGAACAGTGAGAGTGGAGCTGGTGGCCAGGAGTGGGACGGACGGATGTGCAGGGGGCCTCCTCTCCCTTCACCCCCTGTCCCAGGAAAGGCCACGCTGCCCCAGCACGTGAATATGGATTTGTGCCTAAGGACAAGAGGTGGCTGGCTCCGGCCCTAATTAGTGCGTGCTGACTGCCTCCCACAGCCCCTGGGAGCCGGGGGTGGGAGGTGGGGGGGTGGGCATCAAAGGGGAGCATCCTGCTAATCCCCCTCTTCCAAGGGCAGCATCTGCTTCCTCCCCTCCCCCAGGTGCGTTTCGCTGACAGCAGGCCGCAAGAGTCTTGGCTATTTAATTAGGACGGAAAGTTCCCCCAACCCTGGGAAATGATTTCATTTCAATATTTCCTTTGCTGGCGTGACACCCTCCCCCATCCTCAAAGAACTTTCATCAGTCGCTCAGCCCATCCCCTGTCAGGAGGGCCCTTCCTCCCCACTCATTCTGTGTCAGTATTCAAGGGACCACGCAGGGCTGGGGGTGGCAGCGTCTCTGTGTGTGGCTGGCCCAGCTCCGGCTGGGAACCAGCTGCAGGCACGCCCCACCAGCCTGGCCCCCCGCCCACGTGCCCTCGGTCCTACCCCTGAGCCCTTAGCCAAGCGGTTCCCTCTCCTGGCCCCACCCGGGCAGGTCCAGGCCCTACGAGGAGCCGCCCAGGAGACATGACTTCAGACGGAGCACCTCCGTGCTTCCCTGGACTTGTCAGCTTTTGCTCGAGGGGCTACCCTTTATGGGCTCTAATCCGGCCTATCCTGCTCTGCTCCTGGTGTGTGCATGGATGTGTGCACATGTGTGTGAGTGTGCACGTGGGAGGGTGTGTGCGAGTATGCTATGTACATGTACACCTGTGCTTGTCTGTGCAGGAGTGTGTGCACGTACACACTTCCCATGTGTGCCAGTGTGCATGTGTGAGGGTGTCTGTATGTGCGTGCACAATGTGTATGTGTTGTGTACGTCTGTGCGCGTGTGAGTGTGAACATGTCCACATGTGCATACTGGTGCATGAGTCTGCATGTGTATCTGTGTGTGTGTGTGCACATGTAGGCATGTCTGTGTGTGAGCCCTGCTCAACGAGGAGCCCCTGAGGTCGGAGCCTGGTTCTTCTCGTTTCTCTTTAAACAACTGGGCGCTCAGGTCCTCCACTGACCCTCCAAGGCCAGCACCCGGCTGGGCTGCAGAGCGAATGCAGAGCAAATGCCCACGTATGGGTAGGAGCTGGAGGCCATGTTCGGGGGCCAGGTCGGGGAGCCGGCTGGCGGAGGTTCCAAGCTCCCTTGGCTCTCTCCAGACTCGGTCTCCGCATTTGTACCAACATGTCCATCCCCGAGATCAGCACCCCGTGCACAGCCGGAGGAGTGGAGGTGAGGCCGACTTTGCCTCAGGGAGTCAACACCCCCCCCGCGCCCCCCCACCCGCCTGGCCCCAGGGCCCCCTCCCCGGTGTGTGCGTCTTCCCCATCCGTCCTCTGTCCTCCTCCACTTAGGACTCGAGAGTCCCTCCAGGAGGCAGCTAATGAGAGGTGTCAGCTGGGCAGCTCTTCCCAGGAACCTGCCGCCCTGAGCGATTTCTTAAAAGGGAAATTCTAACCTTACAGAGTCCTTTGAACACATCCTGCATGAACAAGGAAAGCAGTAGAGGTGGGTCCTCAGAATCACGGGGAACTGGAGAGTAGAGAAAAGAAGATTGATTTCCACTGGCCTCCTGAATGCGTGAGTTCTTAAGGAGCTGTTCATCACGCCTGTCCTGCCGGCAAGGTGGGGTCCTTGGCTAACAAATTATGACCATTGTTATTCTGCCTCCCTTCCCATCCCCCACACCAGAATTTATGCCTTTTCCAGACAAAAACGCTCTCACAGACGGGCGTCCCACGTCTTCGCGGCATCACATATTGGCAGCATTGATCACGCCAGCCGTGAGACGCATGTCAGTGGAAAGCCCCACTGCCCATGGAGTGACACACGGGGCTCCAGGGACCTCTGCCCTCCCCCACTGCGCCCCCACGCCTCAGGGGCCATGTGTGTCCTCGGGGTCGGTGGGCGGCTGGGCCCAGCACACGGTGGTGGCTCTGTAGACCCTTGGTGCGAGCATGGGTGAGTGTGTGAGTGTGTGACTTGAGATGGAGCCGGGGATGAGAAACCAGGAGCCGCTTGGAGTCAGAGACAGACTGGCAGGGTCTCAGGGCGAGGCCTCTGCTTGCTCGGGCTGGGGTGCCCCTCGGGGGTTCCTCTCTCCGCCCCCTCCGTGGACGCCCTGAAAGGACTCGGGGCCTCTGGAGATGGTGATACCCCTGCCCAGGGTGGGGGCGGCTGCGGCCTTATGGTGGGGAGCTTGGAAAGCAAAGGTGCACAGAACTTTGTGATTTGCTGTCTTTCCTGTTTTATGAAATACTTCTCTAAATGCCTGCATATGACCCTCCTGAGGGATGGAGGGAGAAAAATAGCAATTAAAGTCTTGTCATCCAACTTGTTCAGGCCGTTAAGTTGTTTAATCTTGCATAAAAAATCGGTGAGTGTACTTAACGTGGAGGGAGCACCTGGACACGAGGCAGTAAATGTAAATCAATGCATAACGACGCGCTCCTGCCCGCTGGGCTCGCAGCTCTGGGCGGGCGTGGGGCCTTCGACCCACGGTGGCCTGGGATGCAGGGACAGAGAACGCTCACGGACTGTCGCTGGGGCTCCGAAGCTGGGAAGCTGGAATCACGTCTGGGAAAGCCGCTCCCTGGGCCATCGGCTTGGACAAACACGGCAGCATGCCAGGCCAGTGTTGCTATGGCTTTGGGGCCACGCCAGGGTGCCAGGCAGCCACCGCGGGGCTGGCAGCTCCTGAGACTGGGCCCCGGCTCCAGCGGGAGACGAAGCTAGCTGCGGGCTTGGCGTGCCTGGTCTTCCCAGGGCGGCCATGAGCAGATCCGCAGCGTCCCGCTTTCCAGGTGAGGAAGGAAAACGGAAGCAGGGGCCTGCCTGGCGTCCCCAGGATGGGGCAGGTGTTGGCTCCGGTCATCTTCCCGCCCCCCCCCACCTCCTCTTGCAGCACGGAACCAGACCTTGTCCTCACTTATGTCCTTGTTTTATGGCGTCTCAGGAGAAAGATAGCTCAAGCTGCGCAGATTCATTCCCCTCTGCGAGAGGTTCATCTACTTTGACACATGTGGTTTAGTTTCAATTATTTATCATAACGCTGGAGAGTCCCCAGTGAAAGCGCCAAAGTGTGTTTAACTGCAGCCCCGGCGTGGGTGACAGGTGCAGCGGGCACGTGGGGCCGGGCAGGGGAGCGGGCTGGGGTGGGCCGGGGTCCGGCCGCCACGCAACAGTGATGGAGAGGCAAGGCTCCACCACACTCAGAAATGACGTCTTGTTCCAGTGCTGTCTGAGGAGCCCCGGAAACCCGGAGCTGGCCACGGGATTGTAGGAGGGAGCTGGTTCCTGGTTCCTCCTCCTCCGTAGCTGCAGCTTTTAAATCACCTGGGGCCAGAGGGGAACTCAGGGTGGCCGAGCTTCTCGGGTGTGTTGAGGTTCCCCAGCCTTGTAACCCCGCCGGCCAGTTGTCCCGTGCACCTGTCCGTCCGTCCATCCACTCTGCAGCAGGTCTCCCATGGGGTGGGCGAGGCCGAGGTACATCAGACCAGGCACTGCCTGGGGGAGCCCTCAGCCTAGGAAAGAGACGGGCACTGTTAACGACGAAGCGACTGCTACGGGGCCTGTCCTCAGACTCTCTGTGCAAGAGCGCTCCAGGCCCCCAGACCAGATGAAGGAGCCACGCGACTGTCCCCGGTTGGCAGCAGAGGGTCCTGCGGCCTGAGGCTGACCAGCTGAGATGTGGAGGGGCTGAGGGCCTGTGCCCGGCTCTCTGTCCTCCTTGACCTCCATCCTGAGGCCATGCCACCTGCCCCTCCCTGGCTTACGTCTTCAGAGCCACACACAGCCGCTCCCTGGGCCACGTCTGCCGTGAGTGGACAGCGGGTAGGAGAGGAATTAGCAGGTCTGGTGGGATCACAGGCCAGCACGTTCTGCCCTACACTGGGTACTTGCTGGGCACTTGCCGCTCTGCTTATAGAACGCAGAAGCCCAGGGGGAGGCGGGCCTGCAGGATCTCCCGCTGCAGCTATGGGCGGGGAAACGAAGATTGCCCAGCGCACACAGCAAGGGAGGCACCATGGCCATCGGCTACCTCTGTCCTCGGCATGGCCTGGGGCACGGGGAGGACCTTGCTTCTTGGCCCGTCAATGTCCACCCCAAAACAAACCGAGAGGAATGCTTTCCCAGACCTTATTTTATATCTCCAGAAAGCAGCCACACCCTGACCAGCAGCCCGAGGTGGCCCTGCCTCTCCCTCAGCTCCTCGCCTGCGCTCTGATTTACCATCGGAAAGGCTGTCCCTAAATCATTGCCCGGTTCCGGTCTGGGATTCTGCGAGATTCTCTCTGCACCCCAGCCCGCCATTTATTTACACCACTGGAGTGTGAATTCCATGAATAAATTGTATTATCTCGGGGGCTTCAGGATGACAAAAACATGAAAGCCACTCCGATCCTGAAATGCCTGTCTCTCCTCATTAATACCGGCTGGGGCCAGGGGAGCAGGCCCTCCTGGGAGGTTCATTTAGATTTTAATTAAACTGGCTTTCCCAAACAATTTGCAATAAATTAGCGACAACCAGGCTTGCCGCGTCCAGGCACGAGGCACCCCAGGCTCTGAGGATGTTTCCTGGCTCTCACCTAGGGTCGCCTGCATGCAAGGCTGTCTACACTAGGATTGAGCTCGGGCGGCCTCCTGGCCAGCCCTGGCCCCGGGCACAGGCCTGCTGTACTCCACTGGGGGTGGGGGTGCCAGCAGCCACATCTGAGCAGAGGCCAGCAGACCGCCCCGCGGACCCCAGCATCTCACACCTGGCCTGACACCCGGCCCCGCCCAACCACCTGTCCCACCTCTCACGCTGCAGGTGGATCCAGGATGGCCAGAAAGGTGTGGACCCCACCCTCCATGCATGCCAGCGGTGGTGCTCTCGAACCCCCATCCAAGGGGTCGCCCCCACTGCATCCTCAGAGCTGTGGTCGGGCCTGGTGTCCTTGGCCCTGCCTGGATTTGTCTGTGCCATGTTCTGGAAGGCCACGTGGGCCTGGGCTATGAGCCCACCTCTTCGAGGTTTGTGGGAAGGAGGGGCTCTGGTGGGGTTCAGGGCAAACTGGTGTGGCCATCCATGGTCATGGTCACTGCAGCACTTTGCAGTTTTTTTCCAGATAGCTCTGGATGAGCGGACACCTCACCCTGAGAGGGATGCTCAGGCCAGAGGTCAAATGCCTGTGGGGGTCTCCCCTGGGGTTGGCCCGCTGGGATTCGGGGCAGGGGGGCCCCAGGATGCAGAGACCCTGCAGACCCAGCTTCATGCCGGGAGGAGGGGCGAGGGTTGGAGGTGCCTTCCCTCTGTGTGTCCCGGCAGCCGAGTACCAGCCGTGGGGCCTGGGTGAGTTACTTCAGACCCCGTCCACCCCTCCTCTAAAGGGGGATGGAGCACAGCCGCCCCGCGGCAGGAGCACTCAGCACATGGCAGCCAGGGCAAAGCTGCGGCTTCCGGAAACATCTGTGACACCTTCAGCCTGTGTCTAACAGAGTCTCGGGTCCCAGGGGCGGCAGGGTCTGCAGCTGCGTCCGCGGGAGTGAGTCGGGGATGGCAGCCCAGGACCCCCGCCTGAATAAGGCCACAGCGGGCTTCCCACAGGAGGCTCATCCCGTGGCTTGGGAAGAACACAGCCTGATCCGGGGGACCGCATGGCATCGGGCGCCGTCACACCGCTCTGCTCTCCATGCGGGGTCAGCGTCGGGGCCGGCGCAGCTTGGCTCGCGAGCTGTCTGGCCTGCTGGGCCCACGGAAGCCTCTGGCTGGCATCCCTCACAGGAAGGCCGGCTGCCTTGTGCACTCCACCCTCAGAGGAACCCCTCCAGGGCTCCTGTGCGGATGACGTGGGGAGCGCCGTTCTTAACAAGCACTCTTTGTACCCAGCAGGCTGTTCTTGCGCATTTTGCGGCGGTTACAGGCGCTGAGGGAAAGGGGTGCGGGCCTGTCAGCGGGCACACGCCTGTCTGTGCTGGGGGGTGGGTTCCGGCATCCGTCCACCCATAGAGTGACTCCCTGGAACCATCCAGAAGGTTTAAGAGCAACCAGAGATGACCCCAATGTACAGCAGCTGGAGAGCACTGGGGGGCTCTGAAAACCACAGGCCTGTCGGGGAGGCAGGCAGCTGGGCCAGCCGAGCCCCCAGAGCAGGACCGCCTGTCGCCTGCGGACAGACATGCCTGAGCAGGGCCACCGTCCCAGGCACGTGGCCAGGGCAGGCACACCGGGTCCCACTCTTGGACAGGAGACGGCAGCTTGAAATCCTTAATAATTTTATCCCCTGGTTTGAGTTTTACTAGCGAAGTTCGACGGGACAAGGGAGCAGGTACCAGGGGCTTGGACCCTGGTCTCACGCAGGGTCCCATCCCTCCCTGTCCCTGGGCTGGCTTCCCCCAGTGGTGGCCCCAGCCCTGCCCACACCTGGCAGCTGAGCCTTTTGGGAGTGGGAGTTCCGTGCCCCACTGTCACCCCCGTTCTGTGTTGAGCCCCAGGCTACTGTGGGAGGGGAGATGGTCACAGTCTAACAGGGAAGGTGAACAAAGTTTCTTGCAGACACTGATCGGAGGAGCAGGGCTGGGGTCCTCGGATGGAGTGGAAGAACCTGAGCAGGGCAGGGCTCAGGATGGCCTCCGGGAGCAAGTGACATCAAGAATGAGGCCCACAGGCAGAGAACTTTCTAGGCAGCAGAAGTAGCCATGCAAAGTCCCTGGGGTGTTGAGGGGTTCCTGACCAGAGGGTGGGTTCACTGCTGGGTGTGTGGAGGCCGGGGCAAGTGGGACACTGTGCTCCCCAATAAGGACCAGGTGGTCTGGAGTGCACCTTGGGCCACAGGGGATGCTGAGAATGCAGCCTAGAGGGGGGACTTTGGGGTGCCACCTGGGCCTTGGGGGAATTCTGTGGGTGCAACCCAGGCCATGGGGGCTCTGGGGTGTAGCTCGGGCCCTGGGGTCCTCTAGGGGTAAAGCCTGGGCCATGGGAGAACTCTAGGGGTGCAGTCGAGCCATGGGGAGCCCTGGGGGTACAACCTGGGCCAGAGCCAGAAGATCTGAGTAAGGTCCACCTCTGCCCTGATGCTCTGATCCCCTGACCAAGATGACCTTCACCAGACCCTTCCTGCTCCTAGCCTCCATAACGTGGACACCAGAAGCTTCCGACCCTGCAGCTGGGTGGTCTGTCCGGGTGAGCAGGCAGGAGCTGCTGTGGGGATACTTGGGGCCAGGGGGAGTGGGGCCAGGGGGCATGGCTCCAGAGGCAGGTTGGGGTCTCAGGTGGAGCCCCCCAACCTCACAGCCACCTTGGTTGACCTACAGGACCTGTGACAGCCCACAGCAGGCCTCGCCTGGCTTTCCAGCCCTTGCTGAATGCTGCAGACCCCACTGTGTCCACGTCTTGCCACGGAGTTAATTGAGCTCACATCCCGTGTCCCGCCTGCCTGATGGGACCTCGGGGCCAACACAGCCTCCAGCGTAATTCTCCCCCAGCACTGGCCCCAGCAGGGTGAGCAGGGTGAGGAAGGAGGGCTCTTAGGCCTGTAGGGCCGAGGCTGGGCCAGGCGGCTCTCGCTCTGGGAGGCATTGTTCTGCGGTGGGAAGAGCCCGGGGCTGCCCCGCCCACCCAGCCAGCCTCGCCCCTCCTGGCTGGGTCCCCACCTTGGAGGTGGGCAGCCTGTGGGAGGGCCAGCACACAGGGCCCAACTCTGCGGAGCCTGGGGCGCCCTCCACGCCCCGTGCTGGCATCCTGAGCAGCCACGGAGGTGCCTGAGCCTGAAGACTTGAGGTTCCGGGGGAGGCCCGTCCAGTCTCGACCGCACTGTCAGGACTGGCCTTCAGCTGGCGCTCTGCTGGGCATCAACAGCAACGTCCGGGCTGGAAGTCTGCTTTTGGGCCCAGTTGTGACCTCAGCCATGCTCCTGTCCCCTGAGCAACTTCTGCCCCAGGTACCAACAGGGCACGGCTCCAGCCGCCAGCAGTGGTGGCTTCGGGGCCATGACAACCCCCAAGAAGCTGTCCATATATAGATGAGGGGTGGGAGACCAAGGCTGGGGCACGGCTCTTGATCCCAGCCCCCAGCTGCCCTAAGCCTGAGCACACGGTGTGACCTCAGCCTCTGGGCCGCTGGGCTGATAGCACTTCCAGGGCCAAGTACCCTTCCCAAACTCAGACTCCTCCTTCCCAGGTGTGTGTGGAGAGTCTTCAGAGACCCCCTTTCACAATAACCCCTCCGTGGCCTCCCTGGGAGATCTTCCCACACCCTTCCTCCCACCCTCTGCTCAGCCCTGCTGGGGCTTCTTGGTTGGCCCTCTGGGCCCCTCCCATCCCCTCCAGCTCTGGGGTGTGCCTTCAGGCCCCCAGGTCCTGTGAGCATTGCCCACCTCACACCCCTTGCTCCTGCAGGGGAGGGGACCTGGGACTCAGCTGCCTGTGCTCCTGACAGCAAGGGGGAAGGATAGTCCCTCAGGTCACGGGTGAGCTGGGTCACAGGTGGCTCAGGTCATAGATGGGCCTGGGTTGCAGGTAGCTTCATTCCCATGTGTCAGATGCTCCACAGCCAGGCAGGGGCAGAGGCCGGTCCTAGGACCTGCCAGTGCTTCCCCCCGCCAATGCTTGGCCAGGTGAGGAAGGGTCATCCCTGGAAATAAAACAAGCAGATGACCCTGGAGGTTCTTGGAAATACTGGCCTCTGAAATCTTCTGGCAAATTCTGCATCCCAGGTTCCCTCCACTGACTCCAGGAAACGGCGCATAGGCTAAAATGATTAATTAAAGTCACCAACCCACAAGACAAAGCTAATTTAAAAGCTTGCTTATTCCTAGTGGAAAAAATGGGATTAACGTCTAAAGTATTTGCAAATTATCTGGAAACAACCTGCCAACGAAGTCCTCAGAATCAGCAGCTTAGGAAGTATGTTAGGGCCTTAGGGTCTGAGATTTTCAAGCCCAAAGTGGCTCAGTGTCATCCAGCTGGGGTGGGCCACCCCTCCCACTGGCCAAGGACACAGGGGTCACTGATGTGGTCCAGGCAGGTCAGCCTCAGGGGGTCTGGAGAGGGTGGAGAGGGGTAAGTAGGTCTGGAGAATCACATGGAAGCTTCCAGCATATCACACTATTTAAAGTCTCCCTTTTTCTGTCTCTCCTCCCAAATGTGTATTCCTATTAAACGTGCATCGGAGACAACTCTGCTGGGCTGTGGTCTGTCTTTCTTAGCAAAGCCCAGTGAGTTGTTATTCCTTCTAAATACAATTTTTGTTTCCCCCAATGCCAAGGAAACGCCTACTAGTGCTGGGCACCCTCCCGGGCCCAGACAGGCTGTGCTTGATGGGGGCAAAAGTGGTGTGCGAGTCCCCTCAGTAACAAGCTCGTCGGGGGAGACCCTGCCCTGGGGAGACCAACACTTTGTTTCCTTGTTTAAATCAGTAACTTAAAGATCTAAATGAAACATCTCTTCTATGAAACAAAAGCCAGAACAGGCTTAAATAAGAAGCCATCAGACAACACGAGATGAAGAATGGGCTCAAAAAACAGGTGGGAGAACAGAACCCCAAGAAGCGGGCCGGCTGGAGCCAGAGGGAGGGCAGCAGCATGCTCGGAGAGAGCGAGGGAAACAAAGCAGAAAGGGACAGAGTTAAAGGGATTAAAGAAAAAGGACAGGAAAGAAGAGAAATCAGGGAAATAACACACACATAATTGGTGGCTCACAGAAGACCACAGCATGGACATAAAAGGAACAATTTGAGGGGCACCTGGCTGGCTCAGCGGGTTAAGCGTCTGCCTTCAGCTCAGGTCATGATCCCGGAGTCCTGGGATCGAGTCCCACATCGGACTCCTTGTTCAGCAGGGAGTCTGCTTCTCCCTCTCCCTCTGCCTGCCGGAGGCTCCCCCTGCTTGTGCTTTCCCTCTCGCTCTCTGACAAATAAATAAAATCTTAAAAAAAAAAAAAAAAAGGAACAATTCGAACAATTCCCAAGAACTAAACCTTGCAAAGGGCACGCATCCCTCGAGGGAGGCTGGTGCAGGTGATCAGCCCGGGGCCTGTGGGGTGGGGGTGGGACAGGACCGCAAGCAAGCCACTTGGGCGCAGAGCTAGGCACAGAAGGCGGAGGACTCTCGGCTGGCTGGGGTCCGCTGTCCCCACTCCAGCACTGGGAGAGAGCCACGCCAGGCCCACCAATCCTCCAGAAAGAAGGATGAGCCAAGAATTCTATCCCAGAATAAGATCTTATAACCACGACTCAAATCTAACCATAAACAAGCATTTCTAAAACTATCCGTGACTCGAGGGACTCTAGGCTACCTAAGTTCTCCGCAAAGAAATGGACAGACATGGGGTCGCAGTTGGGAGGCGAAGGAGCAGAAGGGCTGAGAGCAGGGGCTGGGGCAAGCCGCTGCAGTAGCTCAGCCGATGGGCAGCCGCAAGTGGGGCTCAGACACGGCGCCGCCCACCCTGGACGGGCTCTGCTCTGTCCGACTCCACCAAGCCTGGTCGCCTTCCCTTTGACCCTGCTCTGCCCTTACTCCTTCTTTGGCCAATGGGATGAGGCAAAAGTGGTGGGCGAGTCTGGACTGGGCACTGGGGCGCGGGAGCCCTGGGAACTGAACCCGGAGTTGGTACCACTCACCCCCCAGGGCTCCTTCGTGCTCAGGCAAGGCTGGACCGTGCTCCCTGGCCACTGTCCGCCTCACCGTCTCCCCGGGGAGTGGCTTCTTAGGAAACAATCTGCCATGCATCCTTGGCTCGGGGTCTGCTCTGAAGACCTTGCTCCCAAGTGATGTCTAGGATCCACAGGAACTAGGCTCAGTGTGGCTCTGAATTTCTCTATAAAGGCACCCTTTCGAGCACAAGGCCCATGACGGAATGGGGACCCACCTCCCTGGGTCCTGGGACTCAGGCCTGACCGGAGGCTCCCACTAACTCGAAGACAGCAGTCTTGCTGGTGAGGACATCACTCTGGCAGGGCCCCCGGAGACCCCTGTGCGGCTGGGGGGCATGAGCACGGGCATGGCTCCTGCCCTGGGAACACGGAGCACAGAGACCCAGCCCACCCCTGCGGTGACCTCCACCCTAGCTGCTTCTGCCCATCACCGTTTCAACCCCGCCTCCGTCTCCCCGGCAACAGTGGCTCCCACCCCCACGGAAGCCCAGCTGGGGGGCCACGGGGTAGGCACACGCCCCGCACTGCTTTCCACCCCAGCTGTCAGAGGACCAGGCTCCTTATCTAAAGAATGTGGGGGGAGATAATTAGCCCTAACGACCACAAAGACACAGCGCATGTGGCTGTAGGAGAAGGGGCTCTGATGGACAATCAGCCTCGATGTCACTCAGGCATGGACAGAGAGTAAGCCGTTGCAGATCTCCAAGGGCTCAGAAACACCACCGGCTCATTCTCTCGAGAGAGGAGTGAAGTGAAGTAGATTTACTAAAAATAGTCTGTTCAGACTCTCGGTTGAACGCCTAGCATCTTCCACCACCAGCGTGCCAATAGTAATAATAATAGGAAAATGAGGACCCGTCACCCTTAGGGCCCTCTATCACTGGGCATTCACGGGAACCAGATGAGAGGGTGGGCATTGTGTCCCTATTTATTGATGAAAGAGAGGGCTGGGGGACAAGTGGCTTGCCCAGGGTCCAGAGTTCTGAAGCGGTAGAACCATGATTCACACCCATGGCCGTGGCCACAGCCCACACACACATCCCCTGCCTGCCCTGGGAAGACTCTGGGTGTCAGGGTGGGAGTCATGCTTCTTGTGTCCGTGGTTCTGCACAGGGTGATGGGGACCCAGGAAAAGCAGTCACGAAGCAGTTGGGGGGCACTGTTGTGGAACAAGAAATGAAGGCCTGGGATCCAGGCCGGACCACAGAAGGGAAGAGTGGAAGATGAGGGACCACAGAGGATGCTGGAGAGGGAAGCTGAGGGCCCACGCCCAGGAAGAGCTGATGGATGGGGTGTCAGGAAGTGGAGAGGACCTCAGAAATTCACAGGCTGCACCAGACCTTGCAGAGGCCCAGGGCAGGGAGGACCCAGGGGCGGCCCTGGTTCTGGGGATGAGGAGGTCAGGGATGACCTCTGGGGAGCACTGCAGTGAGAGAGGCAGGCCCGAGTGGGAAGAAGGCACAAGAGGGTGGGCAGACTGGCCACCGTGAGTAGAAGATATTGGGCCACAAGGGGCTTTTCCCTTCACGTGTGAAGGACTCAGGGAGCTTATGAATCATGGGTGAAAAGCAGAGGAGGAAATTAAAGGTGGCCAGCCAGCGACTGCTGGTGCAGGGACTTGGCACAGCATGGGCAGGGACCCAGGACACCCACCCAACCGCAACAGGGCAAGGACTCGGGCCGTGTTTAAAAACTGAGTCCCGTCACAGGTTATGCACGGGGGTGGGGGAGTCTGCACACGCCCCGGTGTGTGGTTTAAAGCGAATGCATGCCTGCAGGCGTTTACACGGGCAGATGCCACCAAAACAACGCAGCAGTGATGCTAGTGACGTCGAGAATACTTGAGACAAAGACCAACGTGTCTTAATAAGGAGATTATACCCAAGAAGCTGTAACGACCTCGAGCATTGATGAGTGCAATATCTAACATCAAAATATATAACGGGAAAGGGACTGAGTTGTGTTGGAACCTCCAGCATAGCAGCCTTCGTGTGCGCCCGGTCAAGCCCCCAAATGAACAAGAATATGGAGGTTATGGATCATGTAGTTAGTGGAGAAGAATCTATATGTATTCTCTATGTTATATTTACCCCAGAATCATAAAACACAACTTACTTGTCCGTAAGTCAATGGAACATCAAAGACACATGAATAATCACTGCATCCCATTCACTAGGGAAATGTAAAATTTTAAGAAATGAGATATTGGGGCGCCTGGGTGGCTCAGTCGTTAAGCGTCTGCTTTCAGCTCAGGTCCTGATCCCAGGATCCTGGGATCGAGCCCCGCATCGGGCTCCCTGCTCCGCAGGAAGCCTGCTTCTCCCTCTGCCTCTCTCTCTCTCTGTCTCTAATGAATAAATAAATAAAATCTTTAAAAAAAAAAGATTTAAAAAAAAAAAGAAATGAGATATTGTTCAACTGCCCAATTAGCGAGATTAAGCATATTTTAAATAACAATCGTGGTGAGAAAGGGAAGAAAAATAGCCCCATCTTTGGAGGGCAGTGTAGGCCGCGATACTGATTACAGACATTGGTGTCCCCGTGTGGCCACGTGACGTGGTCTAATCAGGGAGAGGTGAGCAGAAGGGACAGGCGTCACCTCCCCGTAGAAGCTCCAAGGGCCAGCATGCTGTCCACAGTGCTAGCCTCTCTGCCACCATGACCAACGGTGACCCAGGGAGAGCCCCTGCACCCCCTGGCTCCCACAGCAAATGGAGCATAGAGCTCGACTGAGCCAGCAGAGTGGACATGAAGAACTCTGAGAAGTGAGCCTTCCGGCCACGGCCGCTGAGATTTGGGGGCCATTTGTTACCATGGCAAAGCCCAGCCCTTCATGATTGATCGAGGGAACAATTTGGTAATAATTCTTACTAAAGTGTTAAATGCTCATGAAACGTGGCTCAGCAAATCCACTTCTTAGCAATTACCTTTAAAAATACCCAATGCAATTCTCTTTCTGGGCCATCGACTAACATTTCAGGCTGAGAGCAAATGGAAAAGCTGGATGGAACACAAAAGCAATCTGTTCAAAGGTATCAGGGCACTATGGAAACAACGAGAGAGGCTGGAGTCCCAGAGAGGGAATCGGGCCTGAGAGGTGCGATGAGGGTCGGAGCGTGTTTTGTCCAGGCCTTTGCTGTCCTGCCCTGGTTAAAGGCTGGGGGTGGAGGCTCAGTCCAGGCAGAGCAAAAGCGTGGGGGTGGGGATCAGGAGATTCAGAGTCATGAGCCTCAACACGCAGCCGGCAAGACATTTGTCGAGTTCTGAAGCTGCCTGGTGTGGAAAGCTAAAATCTGACTTTGAAACCTCCGAAAAACAGAGCAGAATGTCCTGAAGACTACCCACACTTAAAGGATCGAGACCCACTGGGCCGGGCCCCTGTGAGCCCACCAGGCCCGCATTTGAACTTTCTGAAGGCGCTGCACTCCTGAGACAGGTGAGCCTGTGAATGGTCAAAACCGCAGCCCAGCCCTGACTCTGCTCAGGTCCCTGCACCGGGCAGTCACTCCCTGCTCTCTGTAGAGAAGGGGAGACATTTTCCAGTGGCCATCACCCTGTGTACCTTCTACAGATTTCCTTTACCCAAGATGTCCAGCAGCCAATCCACTAACTAACCAACCAAAAAGCTACCAGGCATGCCAAGAACACATGACTGAAACCCAAGAAGGAAAAACAGGAGGAGAAGCAGAGGTGGCAGGGACGTTGGAATCTGCAGATGAGGACTTTAAAACACTTGTGGTATGTATGTTCAAGAAAATAGAGGAAAAAGAGACAATTGTATCAAAGAAGTAGAATATAGAAAAAGACTAAATGGAAATTCTAAAACTGGAAAATATAATGTCTGGAATTAGGAAGCCAGTGGATGGATTTAATGGCATTTCAGACACAGCAGGACTCTAGGTTAAAGAATGAGTGAAAAGTGAATTTACAGCTGTCCAAAGTGAAGCAGACAGCCAGGGCAAACAGGAAAAACACAGGCACTCACTGAAACACCTGTCCTGTGGGCAGGTGTGGCCCCAGAAGGAGGAACAGTGATGGAGAACTTTCTGAAACTGATGGCAGGCATGCACCTGCAGATGTCGGAAACTCTGCAAGCCCCGAGCAGGATAAATGCCAAGGAAGCCACACCTGGACACGTCACAGAGAAACCCTGGAAAAACAAGAGGAAAAGGGCAAACTTTAAAGGTGACCAAGGGAAAATAATGAATTATCTTTACAAAAAAAAGCACAAATGAGATTGAGGGCTGAGTTCCTGCCAGAATGAAAGAAGCTGGAAGGCGGTAGAATGACAGTTTTACAGTGCTGAAATAAAAAAAGAACTGCCAGTCTAGAATTCTACAATCAGTAAAAAGACACTTCAGAAATGAAGATGTTTCAGGCAGGGAAATACGGAGACAATTCATCACCGCCAGTCTTGAACTAAAGAAATTTTAAAATGAGTTCTTCAGATGGGGAGAAAATAATCTCAGCAGAAACATGGAAATGTCAGATGGAACGAAAGCTGTGGGTGAGAAAGGTAAGTACTTGGGTAAATATAAATAAGCATCTGTGGTGTGTAGCAACAACACTCATGGATTCAGGCACATAAAGTATACTTTAAATTTAAATGCAAAGAAACAATGAAGCAAAAGCTGCAGACATAAGTGGGTAAGAGAGGGCCCACCCCCTAGCAGAGAACTGTTACCTATTAGTCAAGAATGATCCTGAAATTTCTCAGGTTAGCACCCCAAATAGTAACAGAATGTATGACTAGCAAGGTAAGAGAAGGAAAGTGGGACCATACAAAGGTGTCAAGAGTCTGAGAGAGAGCAAGAAATAAGAGGGAAACGGGCCTTAAACCACGTGGGCATCTAGAAAACCAGAAGACAGACAACAAACCAACAATCTAGAAATTCTGTTACACAGAATGGGCAAAATATCTCAGGTGAAAGACCAATAGTGTCAGACTGGTTACCAAACAATTAAACCCAATTATTAGCCACTTAAAAGAAAGACACTCCTTGAATCTAAGAGCATAAAACAGGTTGAAAGAAAAAAAGAGAGAGAGAAAGAAGGTAGAAAGTGCGACCAGTAAGCAGGAGAAAGCTAGAGGGTCCTTAGCACTGTTGGGGTGGGCGTCAAGACAAGATGCCATGCTGGAGATGAGTACAGACGTCTGCTGAAGGGATCAACATTTGAGGAAGTTATTACAACCCTAGATAAGCATCAATAACATAAAATGTGGGAAACAAAAAGTGACCAAACTAAAGGAGAAGTCCATAACACTCACAGAGGGAGTATTTACCCACCTCTCTTGATGGTGGGTAAGCAGACAAAAGCAAAAAAAAAAAAGAAAAAAAATCAGGAAAGATATGGAAGTTCTGAACAATACAGTTGACGGTCTACTTAACTGACAGGTGGCGCAGGTCTACTTAACTGACCACTGCCCTGGACAGCAGCCGCATGCATATTCTTTTTATTAGCACACGGCACTTGCTGGCATGACCACGAAGGTTGGAAATCACTGAGGAGTGTGTCCTCTGGCCACTGTGGAATTAAGCTGGAAATAAAAACATAAATACAACTGGAAAATTCCCAGCTGCTTGGAAATTAAGCCATAGATCTCTAAACCATAGGTCAGAGAGAAGAAATCACAAAGGAAGAGAAAATGCAGCACGAGCTGCTTGCCAATGGAGACACAGCATATCAAAATAGAATTCAGTTAAAGCAGTGTTCAGAGGGAAATTTATAGCCCAATATGTGTATATTTAAAAAGAAGAAGGGCTGAAAACCAATCTTCTTTTTTTAAGAAACTTTTTAAAAAAGATTTTATTTATTTATTTGAAAGAGAGAGAGAGAGAACAAGCAAGGAGGAGGGACAGAGGGAGAGGAGAAGCAGACTCACCGCTGAGCAGGGAGTCCGATGCGGGGCTCGATCCCAGGACCCTGGGATCATGACCTGAGCTGAAGGCAGACACTTAACCAACTGAGCCACCCAGGTGCCCCTGAAAAACAATTTTCTAAGCTTCCATCTTAAGAAACTGAAAAAAGCTAAGCCCAGTGAAAGCAGAAGGAATGAAATGATAAAGACATGATGAGAAACGAGTGAAATAGAAAACATACATCAGAGAAAACCCACCATGTCAAATTTGATTCTTTAAAAAGATGAATAAAATGGATATATCTCTAGCAAAAATGATCAAAGGAGGAAAAAAAGAGAGGAAGCATAAATGATAGCAGGAATAAAGTGCATTAACAAAATTAGGAGGGAATATTATGAATAACTTTGTTAACAAATTTGATGATTTAGATTCAATGTGCAGATTTCCCCTCCAAAACACAACTTATCAGAATTGACAGATGGTATTTGATTTGATCAGAATAGTCTGATATTTATTAACTAAATTGTATCCATTATTAAAATGTTTCTCACCAAGAGAACCCAAATCTCAAATGGTTACATGATGAATTTCCTGAAATATTTAAGGGAGAAATAACACTGACTTTACACCAACTATCCTAAAGGGTAGAAAAGGAAAACATACCTAAGTCATTTTACGAGGCCAGTATGACCTTGCTATCAAAACTCCACATGAGAAGAAAGGAAAATAATAAACCGATTTCCTTCATGAACATGGGAAAATATTGACAAATTTAATCCAGTGATACGTAAGGATAATAATGTATTGGTACCATGTGGGGTTCATTCTAGGGATGCAAAATCAATTAATACAATTTAAAAGCTAATGTATAAAAAAGAGACTTTGGTTCATCTCAGTTAATACAGGATTTAATAAAATCCAATGATACACATTGATGGAAAAGCTCTCAGTGATTTGAAAGAGATGTGACTGGTCTTCCTTAAACGGTAAGGAGAACACATCGGACACAGAGTAAGCATCAGAAGCAGGAACTGGATGGATGCCTACTGTCGATATTTCTACCCAACATGATATTGTCGTTTATAGGAAATGCATTCAGGCAAGAAAAATAAATGACAATATAGGAAAGAAAGAAATCAAAGTGTCATTATTTGCAAATACCATGACTACTAGTACACAGAAAAGCCAAATCAATCTAACCATAAACTCCTAGAATTAAGAAAGGAATTTAGCAAAATCACCAATTATATTTTTATACACCAGCAACCCAGTTTTGGAGAACAAAAATTTAAAACCCGTACTATTTACAATAGCATGAAAAATATCCAACATCTAGATAACACCTTTGCTGCTTTTGTAGCCAAAGATGTTTAAGGCCTCCAACTGAAAATTATAAAATATCTTTGAAAGGAATCAACAAAGACCTAAATAAATGGAAAATAATACTGTGCTCAAGATTGGAAGACTGAATATTGAGGTTTTAACGTCAATTCTCAAAATAATCAATAGTTGGTACAAATTATGCCAAAATCCAAGGGGTATTTCACCAATGGATGAGGATAAAACAATCTTGGAGAACGAAACTGAGGATTTGCTCTCTCAGATAAAATGACCAAGCTACCTTACAGTGATTTTTTTTTCTGAGGAGGAGACTAGAACTGGGGTGGAGGGCAAGTGTGTTTTAGGTTCAAATATGTTTGCTATTTATTACTAAGACAATGTAATCATGATTACTTGGGTAGGTAAAAATGTTATTTCAAGTGATCAATGGCAGATTTCCTAAAAGCACATTTCCTAGGCAAATAAATAAATAAAACTTCAATATATTCAAAAAGTTAAAATTATACAAATGACATTAGTTTATGTTGAAGGATAAAAACTTGAAATTATTAACAAAGTTCTAAATAAAACATTCTTACCAACTGGTAATTAAAAATTATCCCCATGTACATTTGAGGGAAAAAAATGGAAAAAAAAAGAAATATTATTTAAATTCTAGACTATCAAAAAAATAATGAAATTGCTAATGACTAATGGGTTTCTACAAAGCTGTCCTCAAAGATAAAGTCACATCTATAAATGCTTTCGTTAGCCAACAAGAAAAAAAAAGATCAAAACTTTGAAGTCAATGAGTTTTTTTAAAAAGCCGTTCCAAAGAAGATTAAAATAGTGAAGATAATAGGAGAAAATATTAAATTAAAAAAGAAAAAAGTAAGACTTGATAAGTAGATTAAGACCTACGAGCTAAGTAAATTAAAGAGCTAAGTCTTTGAAGAATCCAGCACAACAGACCAAACTTTGTCTAATCTAGTTATTACAAAGGGGGGGGGGATGAGAAATATCAATTAAACAAAATTTTAAATCACGTGAGAAATAAAACAAATATGCAGAAAATTTTAAAAATCAGCAAGGAATTACTTGCACTGTTTTATGCTAATAAATCTGAATGAAACAGATAAATGATCAAAGTTGACATTAAAAGAACTAAACAATATGAGTAAGTCACTATCCCTTAGAAAAAAGTGTTGAGAATAGAAAAGAATTTCCTCCAGACTTGGGTATGCTTATTGAAGAGATACTGTAAACTTTTAAGGCATGATAAATTCCAAAATTATATACTCAGTTTTAGATATTTATAGATTTGGAAAACTTGCTAAGTAATTTTGACAAATTTATAACTCACCATGTGTTCTTCAAAGTATATTAAATAGGCATAATATAAGAAAGAAGATTCCATGATCTCATGAGGGTTAAAAGAAAAGGTCAGGTTCAATAAAGTCAACAAACTCTTTAATGAAGAACCTCTTAAAGTCTTTAACATGCAAAAAATAAATTTTAAGAAAGGCAGGAATACAATCTGTAGCATGTCCCAATCTTATTTGTCAACCAAAGAACCATTTCAATCTGGAGGCATCTCCTGGGAGTGGTGTTCTGTGGAATATCCTTCAGGAAAGTCTACTGTCAAATATAAAAACTCAGGCAAAATAAAAAATGAAATACTAACCAACAAAATTCAGCTGTATGTTCAATCAACAATCTCTGAAGGTTTGATATAGGAAGGGAAGAATGAATTAATATAATACAAATATTTAACAATATACAATACATTAATAGGCTTCTAAATATTATCTGCATAAATTTTGGAATATCATACAGGAAATTTTAAAATGTATTCTTAATGAAAACACTTAGTAAATTGTAAAGGCTTTTAAATGCATAAAAGCATAACATGCCCATGCAACTACTTGATAATTCTATGTATTGAAAATATAATAAACAAGACTAAAAATCAAACAACAAATTTTGAAAATAGTTGCAACAAATGTAATAAACAAAAAAAGTTTTAAAAAAATCCTCCACAAAGGGGCACTTGGGTGGCTCAGTCAGTTAAGTGTCCAACTCTTGGTTTCGGCTCAGGTCATGATCTCGGGGTCGTGAGGTGGAGCCCCATGTCAGGTTCCATGCTCAGCTTGGCGTCTGCTTGTCCCTCTCCCTCTGCTCCTTCTCTCTCTCTCTCTCATAAACAAACAAACAAACAGATAAATAAATAAATCTTTTTTTAAAAGTTCTCCACAAAGGTGCTATCATATCAAACAAAATTGACAAAGGACAACTCATATATGAAGGATTACAAATGACAAAAAATTATTTTAAAAGTGTCCAACCATACCATAACCAAAGAAATACATGACCAGTTTTATCTGTAAGCTGGAATAACACATGCATTGAAAATCACCAGAAGGAACTTGTCTCAGACTAATCCTCTTACAAAAAGCAAATACAAACGTAGACAAAATATAAAAAAACAATTATTTGAGGGTACCAGAGGATAGCCAAAAGCAAACAGAAAGTGCAGAGGATTGGCTTTTGAGAAGAGAGCTGCACTGGTAGAGAGTCATGTTTATACAACCTTAAGCTTTAGAGAAATCCCCAACCCTCATGGTTCAGGGCAGCTAAAACTGAAGCCGAAAGCTGTAAGTGTTCCAGTCTGAGGGGTTAGAGAACAGAGTTTGCGAGTGCCAGAGAAGTTAGAAGTAGAGGTGGAATCCTGGAGAGGAGAGCCACAGAGAGAGAAGCCTCCAAATGTGCATGCGAATGTGGTCACATTGGTGGACAGCTGCACTGCATGGGCTCAGAGGAAGCACCAAGAAGGCCCGCACAAAGCTCAAGCTGAAGGGCTGAGATGACCAAGCAGATAGGATATCCAGGGCAGGAGGGGCAGAATTTGGAGTTTTTGTCTAGCAAAACAGATTGCTCCCAAGAACAAATATCAACATGCTTCAGAAGATAACAAGATCCAGATATTCTACAATATACCATACACAGTGCCCTACATGAAATAGAAATTACTTGAATTGTGAGGAGAATGAACAGTCAGTAGAAATCGGCCTGAAGATGACCCAAATGTTGGAAATAGGAGAAATAAATTTTATAATAATAGCTATTATAAATATGGTCAAGGACTTAAAAGGAAATATAAACATAATTATTAAACAGATAAGGAATCTTGGCAAGAAAGTGGAAAATACATAAAAGAATCAAATGAAAATTCTAAAACTGAAAAATACAGTAGCTGAAATGAAAAATTCACTGGAGGGCATAACAGCGGAAGGGAAAAGGTAAGCGAGGACTGTGAGCTTGAAGATAAGTCAGTAAAAACTATCCAATCTGGGGGCGCCTGGGTGGCTCAGTTGGTTAAGCGTCTGCCTTCGGCTCAGGTCATGATCAGAGGGTCCTGGGATCGAGCCCTGCATCGGACTCCCTGCTTGGCGGGAGCCTCTCCCCTCTGCCTCTCCACTTGGCTTGTGCTCTCTCTCTCTCTCTCAAATAAATGAATAAAATCTTAAAAAAAAAAATCCAATCTGAAGAATGAAGAAGAAAGCAATTTTTAAAAACGAATAGCACCTCAATGTCATGTGGGGTAATATAAAAGTCTAACACAATTGCCCAAATGAATTAAAAATATCAACTTACAGAATCAAAACCTTGGAAAATTTCAAGCAAGAAGAATACAAAGAAAGCCACCATGGGGAAATTAGAGTCAAATTGCTAAAAACCAAAAGTGAAGGGTGATACTTGAAAGCAGCCCGAGAAAAATGACAGATTACATACAGAACAGTGGTGTTAATTATGGTGCTGACTTCTCATCACCAACACTAGAGACCAGATGACAATGGATCAACATCTGTAAGCGTTGAAAGAAAAACAGAAAGCAAAATTCAGAATTCTGTAAGAGAACTTACCCATCAAAAAGGAAAGAAAATATATTTTCAGATAATGGAGCTGAGAGAATTTGTCCCTAGCAGATCTGCACTACACCAAGTGCTGAAGGAAACTCTTATCGCAGATGGAAAAATAACACCAAAGGGGACCTCATGTGTGCAGTGAGGGATTAGAAGAAACAAAAATGGCAGGATTATAGGTAAATACAAAATACTGTCTTCCCATCTCTCAATTTCAGTAAACTTTATTTTTTTAAAAGATTTTATTTTTAAGTAATCTCTATACCCAACATGGGGCTCAAACTTACAACCCTGAGATCAAGAGTTGCATGCTCCACTGACTGAGCCAGCCAGGTGCCCCTCAATCTCTGTAAATTTTCAAGCAAAAATTGCACTGTCAGGTTAACAACATATGCAGATACAAGGTATTTGACGATAATCATAATCACACAAATAGCAGGGGGGTGGGAATGACACAAATGTACCATAGTAACTCGAAGTCGACTGGCAAATTGAGGATGTATACTAAAATCCCTAGAGCAAACATTCAATATAATACAAAGAGGTCTAGCTAAAAATCAAAAATAAAAACCATACACAATGAAGTAAATTAAATGGACATAAAAGAAAATTCAATTAACTCCAAAGAAGGAGGAACACAGAGCATAAAAGAAATAAGACAAATAGAAAATGAACAAAATGGCAAACTAAGTCCAACTACATGAACAATGACATCTGGGGTAAATGGATGAAACATTCTGACTAAAAGGCAGAGATTGTCAGACAGGATAAAATGAAGACCCAAATACATGCTGAGTGCAAGAAACCTGACGTGGATTGTGTAAGACTGATGAATCACAGACTTGTACCTCTGAAACAAATAATACATTATATGTTAAAAAAAAAAAAGAAGAAGATAGTAGGAAGGGAAAAGTGAAGGAGAGGGAATCAGAGAGGGAGACAAACCACGAGAGACTATGGACTCTGAGAAACAAACTGAGGGTTCTAGAGGGGAAGGGGGTGGGGGGATGGGTTAGCCCGGTGATGGGTATTAAAGAGGGCACGTACTGAATGGAGCACTGGGTGTTATACACAAACAATGAATCATGGAACACTACATCAAAAACTAATGATGTAATGTATGGTGATTAATATAACATTAAAAAAAAAAAAGAATATGGGATGAAGTGGAATTCAAGACCAGACTACTAGGAGAATAAAGAAGGACACTTTATGATGATAAAGGGTCAGCTCATCAAGAAGACATCACAGCCAAAATGTGTATGCACCCAACAAGAGCTTTGAGATACATGGGGTGAATAACAAAACTAACATGAGAAATGGACACCCCCACAACAGGTTTTAACCCTTCCTTCTAAGAAACCGGTAGAAGTAGTCAAGAAAATCGGGAAGCATGTGGAGGACCCACACAATGCTTCCAACCTCCTTGATCTATCTGAAAATTTGCGAACACTCCTGCCAACAATTTCAGAAGATACAGTGTCTTCAAGTGTGTCTAGGACGTTCATTAGGACAAACCACGTGAAGGGACATATAATAAGATAGCTCTCAACAAATTTTCAAAAGATTGCAAGCATATGATCTGGTTTCTGATTGTAAGGATACAATTTAGTAAAATTAAATTAGAAGTAAGTAATAATAGTGTTACATCTAGAGAGGCCCCCAAATACATGGAAATTAAGTAACATACTTTAAAAGTAATCCATTGGTCGAAAAGAAATCACGAGAGGAATTGGAAGGTATCTCAATCAGAATAATAACAAAAACACGAATGGGTTTTGTGGCATCCAGACAAAGCAATGCATAGGGGGGCATTGAAAGTTCTAAATCCTTAAATTAGAAAAGAAGATGAGGTTAAAATCAATGAAGTCAGTCTGGAGTTGGCAGACTGTGTCCTGTGGGCCAACCACACATTTTAAAAATAAAGCTTTATTGGAACACAGCCATGCTCATACATTTATGTATTATCCATGCTGCTTTCACACTACGGAGGCAGAGCTGAGCTGTTGCAACAGACGATATGGTCCACAAAGCCTAAAATATTTACTATTTGGCCATGTGATAGAAAAAGAAATAAATATTTTGTGTTTGTCGTGGCTCCTGGCCTACAACTCCTAAAGCCCGTGTGATCCTCAGAGGGATAAGTGTGTCTTTTGTGTGCTAATGAGGTGACTGGAAGCTGGGGGTCCCAGGAAGCTTTAGGATGGGGGCTGGTCGACAGAAAGACCAAAACACCAGGAGAGGTTTGGGATTTCAAGCCCCACCCCTAACCTGCAGGGAGGAGAGACGGGCAGGAGCTTACGTTCAACCACCAGTGGCCAATGATTTCATCAATTGTGCCTACTTAATGGATCCTCCATAAAAAATCCCTAAACAAGGAGGTCAGAGACCTTAACACATCCATATGCTAGGAGGATGGCACACCCCAAAGCCATGGGTCCAGAAACCCCTGCACCCTATGGCCCTCTTCATCTGGCTGCTCATTTTTCTTCTTTTATAATAAATAGGTAGATGTGAGTGAAGCACCTTCTTAAATTCTGTGAGCTGTTCTAGTGACTTATTGAGCCTGAGGCGGGGTTCCTGGGAACCCCTGCCTCGCAGACCGGGGGTCAAAACTACAGGAGACTGCTGGGTGGTCTAGTGGGACCGAGTCCCTAAGCTGTGGGATCTGGCCCTGGCACCAGAGAGACAGTGTCAGAATTCAGTCGAATTGTGGGACACTGCATATTTGGTGTTAGGAGGAAGAAACCTCCTCCTTTACATAAAAAAAATTGCCAATAAATTCCCACCTTCGGAAGCTGGCAAAATCAGAGCAACTTAAGCCCAGAGAAGGAAGGAAATAATAAAGTGCAAGCATAAGTAAATGAAATTTAAAAAAGAGAAATGATAAACAAAGCCAAAAATTGGCTCTTTGAAAAGGTTAATAAAATAAACTCCTCCCTACTCCAGTAATCAAAGAAAAAAAGAGAAAAGCAGATGATTAAGATCAGGAATTAAGAAGGGAACATCACCAAGGATACAGCAGATAACGAGATGTCACGAACAACTTAATGCAACAATGTAATGAAACAGACATATTTTTTGGAAAACGTATCAAAACTGAATGTAAGATAAGATAAAATCTGAACAGCTCTATATGTATTTTAATTCTTGAATTCATCCTCAAAAACCTTCCCACAAAGAAAACTCTGGGCTCATATGTTTTCTCAGGTAAATTCTATGAAACGTTTTTTAAAAATTAACACCAATTTTGCATAAGCTCTTTCAGAAATTAGAAGAGGAGGGAACACTTCCAAATTCATTTAATGAGGCCAACATTATCCTGATACCAAAATCTGACAAAGGCATTACAAAAGAAAAGACCAATATTCTTTATGAACATAGATGCATGTCTTTAATTAAGTAATAGCGAAATGAATATAAGCAATTATATATTAACAAATTATATTAATTATATATTAGCAAATGAATAGTAAAATATTAAAAAAAAGAGATTACATTGTGATCAAGTGGGATTTATTTCAGGAATGAAAGGTTGGTTTATATTTAAAAACCCATCCAATGTAATTCACGTCGCTCACTCCAAAGAAGGAACAACTCTGTGATCATCTCAATAAGAATGGATAAAGCATTTGACAAAATTCAACACCTATTCAGGATAAAATGAAAAACTCTGGACAGACTGCAAATAGGAAAAATTTCTTCAGGCTGATAAAGAACACTTACTAAAAACCTAGAGATAACAAACGTCATTCTTAATAGTGAAATATTGGACACTTTCCCCCTGAAGCTGGAAACACTATTATTCATTATTGTACTAGAGGTCCTAGCAGGGCAATAAAACCAGGAAAATAAATAAAAGGCATACAGTTTGGAAATAAAGAAGTACAATGTTATTTAATCACAGGTAATTCTTTATGTAGAAAATTGTAAAAAATCTGAGAAACAATAACTAGGACTAATAGGTGAATTTTGTAAGATACAGAATTCAATATCAAGACACCAAGATTAGTTTATGACCATAGATTTTTCAACTTATAATAATAGGACAATGACATTAGAATAACAGTTCCATTTATAACAGGAGGTTTAAATTTAAAATCAGGAGGTTAGGAGTTTACTGAAAGCCAAACAAGACCTCTATACTGTAAACTGAAATGTAATACTACTTGTTTTAATTAAAAAAAAAAATCTTTAGAGAACTTAAAGAAAACCTGAACAAATGGGAAGATGTAACATGACACAGATTGGAGGTTTGGTGTTATGAAGAGGTTAATTCTCCCCAAACTGGGCCACAGATTTAACGCCATGCCAGTCAATATCCCAGAAGCACTTTTGTGGAAACTGTCAAGTTAATCTTAAAACTTACGTGGAAGTGCAAAGGACCAAGAGTAGGAGGAGAGCAATTCTGAAAGAGAAGAATGAAGCTGGAGGAATAGCACCATCTGATTTCAGACTCACTCTAAGGCTGCAGTAATGGAGACGGTGATGTGTTTTTTGGTGTAGGTGTAGACGAATCGTTCAATGGAACCAAAGAGAGAGTCCTGAAACAGACCCGGATCTACATGATCAGTTGAATTTTGAAGGACATATCCCAGCAATTCAATGTGGAAAGGAGGGTACTGTCAACAAATAACGTTGAACCAAGTGGATGAATATATGGGAAGAAATGAGTCTCCATCACTAGGTCGCACCACATACAGAGATTATTTCGGGATGGGTTATATATGTAACCCTGAGAGCTAAAGGTGTAGAGCTTCCAGGAAAAACAAAAACAAAACAAAAACATGAGAATGATTTGATGACCTTGGAGAGGCAAAGCTTTCTCAAACAGAAAACAAAAAAACAACAACCCTAAAAGAAAAAAAAAGTAGCTAAATTTGACTTCCGCAAAAACAAAAACTTCTGGTCTTCAAAAGACATAATTAAGGAACTAGAAAAGACAAGGGTCGTGCTTGGGGAAAATGCTTGCAGTTCACGAGTCGGCCAAAGGACTTCTATCCAGAACATATAAGAAAGCCCTGCAAATCACTAATAAAAAGACAAAGAATAAAAAAAAAATAGGCAAAATACTTTAACAAACACTTCAGCAAACACAAAATACAAAGGGCCAACAACAACAGGAAAGAAAGGTGCTCAACACCGTCCGTCATCAGGAGGTTCGTGTGGTGGCCCCGAGGACACGAGGACACGAGGTAACACTCACATGCCCCAGGCTCACTAACCATGAAAAGACCGAGTGTTGCTGAGGATGGAGCCACCAGGACTCTATGCACCACTGGTGGGAGGGGAAATGGAAACCATTCTGGAAAACAGCCTGGCCGTCTCTTATAAAGTGAAGCATGGACCTTCCCTCTGACTCAACTAATCCACTCCCTGGGATGTCCCCATAGCCAAGAAAAATGAAAACACATGTCCCCAGAGACTGGATAAGGATGCTGACAGCGGCCTTATTCATAACAGCCAAATCCTGGAAACGGCCCAGGTGTCCACCACCAGGAGAACGGATAAACAAGCAGTGATATACGCTCCCAGCGGAACTGCACTCAGCAACAGAAGCGGGTCCGCTGGGACACATGCCACAACAGGGATGTGTCTCATGATCCTCCTGCGGGCACACAGAGCAGCCAGAAACAGAAGTGCGTGCCATATCCTTGCATTCACATCGAGGTCACAAAACTAACCCATGGTGGTAGGGAATTCTAGAACAGTGGTTGCCGAAGGGTTGGGGACTTACTGGAGGGGGCACGAGAGGATGTGTTGGGGTGTTGGAAGTGTTTAATATCTTAATTAGGGTGATGACTACGTGGGTATATATGTTCGACAAAACTCACAAAATTTTGCCTTTAAAATCTATGCATTGCACTGGGTGTAAATCCTCCTCTTTCCTCTCCTGATTCATTTCCCCTTCTTCTTCCTTTTCTTCCTTTCCTTCTTCCTCCTCCTCCTTCCATCTCTCTCTCTTATACACCCTGAAAACAAATATTGAACTCCAGTCACTAGGGCTCCCCCCTCATTTCATGTCTGAAACTATTTTCTGTATACTAGGCTCAAGAAAAAGAATAAATGTCCCAGGGACCACGTGAGCCGAGTTTCTCCCTCTGGAGAGCAAGCTACAGCTATGAAAAGTCACAAAACAAAGATGGACCCCTGCAACATTGCACTGGAACGTGGTTATCAGCTAAGACCTCCTGATAAGGTATTTGCATGCAGGCTTGTCCTTCTACACACGGTATGTGGAAAAGCACATTAACCAGTCCTGCTGGCAGAGAGAGCCCAGGAGCAAGGACTCCCCAGCGTGCTGAGCACACTTAGGGCCCAGATCTTGTCTTCTAAATACCTTCTCCACTAAAGAAGCCGGGGCTTCTCATATGGCTCCTCATATGGCTATTTCCAGGGAACGTGAAAACTAGCCTGAGACACCTTTGGTGCCAGAAGGCCAGAATATGCTCGAAGAATGAGGGACGTGTCATGAAGGACCCTGGCGGTGACTTCCTGGGGCTCCCACAGGCCAAATCTGGGACAATGCGAGCACCCAAACAAGAGTGGTAGCAACGTTGGGCACTGCCCAAACTAAGAACGTGTGAATCCATACAAACAGAAATAAAAAATGAACAGACGAATTCCTTACACTAGAATGCCAACGAGTAAGTGCAGAAATAATTACAGAATGTCATACAAACAAACAAACAAACAAAAAAGCAGAAAGAAATGCATCAGATTTGGTCTGAGTGATGGGTTACAAGGGATTTGAATTTCCAAATTTTCTTCAATAACAGGTAATCTAATCAGACAAAATGAATGCTAGCAAAATGAAAATGAAAAGTAAATACGAAACAATCACGCTGGGAGGAGAAATCCTCCTGTGACATCGGCTCAGCCACCAGCCTGGGGGCCGTGTGGTCTGAGGGGAGGGCACCCTGAGGCCCAGTACTGTCTGCGACAGGGGCCTGCTGAAGACAAAGGCTCCCAGGCCAGGTCTGGGAAGACCCAGGCCCCCATCTCACTTCTGCTCACCAGTCAGCCTATCGCCTCCCTGACCCTCAGACTCGTCTTCTGTGAAACAGAGATGAGCTTCACACCTACTTCCTGGATTTCCGTGGAGATGAGACGAGACGGTGAATGTAGAAGCCCGTCTGTCACGGACCCCGGGGGCTCCCGCATCTCTCAGGACAATGGAGCCCCTGGGAGACCTTTAAAACACCAGTTCCCAGGCGATGCTCAGAGAGGATCACTCAGGAGGCTGGGTAGGGTTGCGGGAGGGGAAGCTTGAAGGCACCACTTCTGACCCGCCCCAGAAAGGCCAGAGCTCAGCGCACCCTGACCAGGAGCCCAGCAGCCTGCCTACCCCCTGCACGCTGCCCCCACCGCTGCTCCTGGCCTGCGCATGCCCTTCCAGGCCCGCAGACTTCTCTGCTGCATTAGGGTCCAAGCTGCTCACTTCCTCCCCTGGGCTGGGCTTTCCCTCCTCCTTCCATTGACCTTGGCTGTAGAGCTCAGAATTTGGACCCCGAATCCCTGAACCAGGGACTTGTGGATCTGCATCCAGAGCAAGGGGAAGGGCGGGTGAGCAGGGAGCGAGTTGAGACTCTGTTTTTAACTTCCTAAAGAGATTTCTGAGTTATAGAGAGACACGGGTCATGACAGCCAGGCTGCACCTCTCCACACCCAGCCTGGTGGCCTCAGGTCATAGGCAGAAGTAGTGGGCATGGTGTGTGGGTTGTGCACTGAGCAACCCTGGGAGGGTCTGCCCGGAGGTTCTGTTGAGCAGCCCGTGGGCTGACCGTGATGCCTGGCCTTGGCACAGAGACCTGAGCCGCAGCACCCGGAGGGTGGTGGGGAGGACGGCAGCCCTACATCAGGAAAGTGTATGCCAGAACGAGGGTGTGGAAATTCTTCCACGGCACTTCCAGGGTGAGAGCGTCTGCTCCCTCGTGCCCCTGGGCCTTGGCTAAAATGGGTAAGGCCATCTGGGGGAGAATCAGAGACTCTGGCGCTGGACACCCCTCGCCCAGGGTCGGCCTGGCTGGAGGTGGTCAGGCAGCGGTGACTGAGGTGGGGACTGCGGTTGAGGGTCCCCTGAAAGCCCAGCACCCATGCTGCTCCCGGGGGCCACGGTGCGCGGCGCTCGTCCCCGGCCGGCTCTGGCCCAGCGCCACGGTTACGAGGCGGGGGCAGCGGCTCTGAATGGGCCAACTCTGCTGCCCTCCCGGCCGCCCTGCCCCTCCCAGCACAGATGCCCTGCACCCTTCCCTGCGGGCTGTGCCCCCCCACGCCGGGTCCCCTGGGGAGACGCTGCCCCGGGACCCTGGGCCCTCGCGGGGAGTCCGCAGGGGGGCTGCCTCGCCACGTGATACCACGGGCACCACCGGCAGGTGATGAAACAGACCTGCCCTGGGAAGGGGCCCTCTTCCGCCGTGGGCCTCCCGCGATGGCCGGGGGCCGACAGGATGGTCCAGACTTTAATGTCCTTCGAAATGATGGTACCGGGATCCATCTATGAGCTCCTAAGGGAAGGCAGCTCTCCATGGAGGGCAGGGTCTGGGCATTCCACAGGGCATATCCAGATGGGGTCAGAGACGGCAAAGCCTCCTCCTCCTCCCCCTTCCTCCCCCTCCTCCTCCTCCTCCTCCTTCTCTTCTCTGTCCTCCCCTCCTCCTCCCCCTTTCTTCCCCCTCCCCCTCCTCCCATCATCCCCTCCTCCTCCTCCTTCTCTTCTCTGTCCTCCCTGCATCCTTCCCCCTCCTCTGGTCCTCCTCCGCGTCCCCCCTCTTCCCCCTCCCCGTCCTCCCATCATCCCCTCATCCTTCCTTCCTCCCTTCCTCCCCCTCCTCTACCTTCCCCCTCTCTTCCCTCTCCTCCCCTTCTCCCTCCTCCCTCCTCCCTCCTTATTAGGCTTCAGGCAAGGGCAGGGCCTCCATGTGTCCACACAGTGGCTCCACCTGTCCTTG
>NC_138377.1:730558-748213 GCF_054177405.1 Leptonychotes weddellii | reverse complement strand
CCCAGGTCTCCCCTGCCCTGTTGGCCTTCTCCCCAAGCACTGCTGGTTCTGTCACCCTGAAGCCCAAGGACAGGCTCTGACTGGCCCGTCACGCTCCACATAGCAGAGGGGTGCACAGCCTGGATCCTGTTCCCTGACCAACCGCCCTGGGTGCCAGGGATCCGAGCAGGAGTCTGGGGGTTCGGGGAAGACACTCGGGGGGCCGGGGGCAGCTGGAGGAGGAGGGCTGGGAAGGGCACGGTGGTGCGGGCAGGGAGTTGGTAGGTGGGTCAAGAATCCCTCTGTGAGGATCCGGAGCATCTGGGAGCTGAGGGGGAGCTGAGGGCATCTGAGGCCACGGGCAGCAGGGCGCGGTGGGGGGCGGGGGAGACCGGCAGCTGGAGTCCAGTCCCTGAGCTGAGCCTGGAGATGTGGCCAGGCCAGATGAGGCTGGGTCCACATGTGGGGGGCAGGCAGCTGGCCAGTGGTCCCACTTGGCTTCCACGTGCCACAGCCTCTTCCCCTCCCCAGGAAGGAGTGTGCAGGAGGGCTCAGCTCGGGAGCAGCGCCAGAAAGAGCTGTTTGAGATTTAAGAGGGGAAGGTGGGGAAGAAAGAGCCTGTGGGTTTGGGGGCGGGCTGGGTGTCTCCACCAGCGGTGGTGGGAGGAGGAGGTCTGGGGGCCCCGACAGCCGGGGTGCCACTCCTCACTCATGAGAAGCCCGGCTCTCCTATTCCTCCTCACAGGATCGTGGCCCCGGGGGCGGAGGGGGGAGTCGCTCCACGCGGCAGGGGCGGCACCCGGCCGGCTCTGGGGCAGCTCTGGGAGGACCTTGGCTCAGCCCTGGCAGGCCCGTCCCCGCCGGCTCCCTGCCCTCCTTGCTGGAGCATTCCCTCCGAGCTCCAGTAACCTTCGCCAGCCTCCCCAGTGCCCACCCTGCCGGCCCTGATGCGGGGCTCAGACCAGTGTTCCTAGCTGCAGGCCCAGACCCCCACCCCACCCAGGACAGAACCCTGCCGCCCTGACATGGGGTCCAGGCCCGTGTCTTATGGGACAGTGCAGGGGGCCTGGGTGGCCTGGTGGGGTGGTGGGCAGCCCCGGGTGCACGGGTGGGGCCCAACAGCCCCTTCTGTGCCCAAGCTGTGTGGTCAGGGGCTGGTCCTGCAGTGGTCAAGTGGGTGACAGTTACTTGCAGGGATGCTGGGACATAAAGCTACCCTAGACCCTCCACCCCCCACCCTTCCCAATGCAGACAGCGAGAATCCTTTCATCCCTGGGGTAAGTCCAAGACAGGTTTGCTGTTCAACCCTTCCTTGTGTCGGGGAGCAGCCCTGGGCACAGCCCCAGCTCCCCTTTCGCGGAACGGGGACGAGGAGCCCAAGACTGGAGGCAGACACCCTGGCTGGGGACAGGTTCCGCACCCCTTGGCTGGCCCCTCAGCATCTCAGATCCCAGCTCTGAAATGGGAGGTGAACCCCACCTTGAGGGCACCGTGAGGACCATCCAAGATGTGTCTGGGCAAGAGGCCCTCCCCAGGCTCCAGTCGTACATCACCTCCCCTCCTGTGCCTCAGTTTCGTCTGCTGCAGGATGGGGAATGCAGTACCTGGCCTGAGGAGGTGGAGAGCTGGTGTGGCCGTACCTGTGAGCGAAGGGCCTGGCCCGGGGAAGCGGCAGAAGGGCGCCCCGAACCGTCCTCCCGGTCCTGGACAGAGGTCAGCGGCACACTTCAAGCCCAAACAGCCTGCGTAACACTTTGCAGAGCACCCATCTCTCCAACAGCGCAGGCTGGGTAACCCCCAGCACGGCGTCTCCCCTGGGCCTGGGCCGCAAGCACACCTTCCTCACCCTCCCTCGCCCAGCCCAACCCTCTCCTCCTCCAGGCAGCCTTCCCTGTTCTTCCCAGGTCTGGAGCCGGGCAGCGGAGGTCTCAGACCACGGCGGGAGGACCCCGGCTCTGACATCGCCCGCCGTGTGAGGCCGCTCGGCCCCAGCTTCCTCTGTAAAGCAGGGGACTTGAAGATTGTACCTTCTTCGTGGCCCACGTGCAGAAGAGCCACGGTGCACCACGGGAGGGAGGTGGGATGCAATGTACCAGCCTCTGCCTGAACCCAGGCAGGGGACCGGAGCGCCCGGCCGGCCTCTTCCCGCTGCCCTTGGGGACCCGTGCTCCGTGCCTGGCGAGGTGGACCTGCATGGGGCCGTGCCGCCGGGGGCACCGAAGATCCTCAGACAGCTGTGTGAGAGCGGGAGAGCTCGAAGGGCTTTCCCCAGCGTCCTGGGGACAATTCCCGAGAGACACCCAGATCTCCCAAGGTCCTCTGCAAGGGACCCAGGAGGCGTGGATGACGGTGCCGGCAGAATCGGCCCTCCTGCCCGCCCAGGCTGGCGCTGCCCTTCCCCAGGGGCTCGTTGCTGGGTCGGAGTGGCCGCTGGCTCCACTGGGCCAGCCTCAAGCACCTGGCAGCCCCAGCGAGGGCTTCTCCCTCCGGGTGGGGGCTCAGCCCCTGGCCCGGGGGCACGTGCCTCCCATGGGCACACTGGACTAGTTGCTAGCCAGCGGGCTCGGCTGCAGAGCTGGCCTCAGCCAGGACAGCCTTGACCTGAGCTCAGCCACAGCACCCCGGTGTCACCAGGGGCCCACTTGTGCCTGTCCGGGGGCAGGGCTGGGCCTGGGCAAGGTTCTTCCCCACCCAGGCAGCACGGAGGACAGTCCCTGGGGCAGCCTGAGGGGGGCAGCTGGACAGGAGTTGAGGGCATGTTTGGGCCGCACTGGGCCAGGGCTAGAGCCAAGAAAAACGGGTGCCCATCCAGCTGAGAACAAATATCTGGCCAGCCCCTCTGCTTCTGGCTAGGCTGGCCGAGCTCCAGTGACATGCGGGCCCCTGCTCTGTGCGGGCCCTGGGGAGGGGACCAGAGCCTGCGGAGGCCAGAAAGACCTGGAAATGGGACAGAACCTCTGGGTCACAGGGGTTAGTCCTGCACATGTCCCCAGAGGTGCTCCAGGGAGCCCCTAACCCAACAGTGCAGAGGCCAGGCCAAGATGAACCGGGGTGGGGTGTGGAGGAGCCAAGAACAAGGAGACAGAGATCGCTCTGCAGACAGCCCTGCCCTCTGCCCCTCTCATCGATGGGGGTGGGGACTGCCAGGGAGGGTCTCTCTAAGGCTAGTGTCCCCTCCTTGCTGTCTGTCTCTCTGCCAAAGTCACGCGGCCAGGCCCCAGCCCTGCACGGACACACCTGGGCCCCCAGGCAGCTCTGGGCGGCTCTGCGGTCCTGTTTACAGCAGCCGCCGTCTGTAGCCTAGGACTGCACGGGCAGGCCCCAGACGGGTGGGCAGGCCGCAGACGGGCGGGCCGGCGGCTCCCACCGGGAGGGCAGGGCCGGCAACGTGCAGGGGCGCTGATGTTCAGTCTCCTGTGGTCCCATCTGCCCCTTGTTGCAGGGCCCGGCCCCAGCCACCTGCCCACAGTGCCCCTGACTTCCGGGAAAGCAGAGCTCGGCATTTGCTTTCTAGCAAAGTCCTGCTCTGACCAGGGGCCCAGAGAAGGAGCTCTTGGTCCAGAGAAATGATGCTCTGGCTGCCAAGTGCCCCAGCCCTGGCTGCCCCGTGGGGTAGGCAGCACCCCGTGGTCGGCACAGTGCAGGCCCCTCCCCTAAGTCCCCATCCTCTGTGGGCCCGGTCTCTGCCCGCAGTGATGGAGGGGTCTGAGTTTCTCCTCCCCATGGCCCATGGGCACCCTAAGGATGTGACCGCTATGGGCCCACCTCAGTGACGGAGCCCTCCCTCGAGAGCTGGCAGCCCCCCGGCCAGGCAAAGCTTGGCTGATTGAGTGACAAGACTTCAGAACGCCCGGTGTGACCAAGCACGGTCGCTCCCCCACTGGGACCCCAGTGGAGGGCCAGGGCTTTGGGTCAGGTGGAGAGACCTGGCCGAATATCAGCGGCACCGACGCCACCAGCATTTCCTGAGGTCCCACTTTGCGCTCAGAGCCGTGCCTGGGCTCCCCGAGGCAGGGTCTCAGTCCTGCAGCCCGAGGCAGGTGCGCTGGGAGGTGGCGGGCAGCGCACGCGCATGGCAGGCCCGGGCGCAGGGAAGTGAGGGGGCACGGCGCACCTCCCGTGGCCTCTGGAGCACAGCTGACAGGGCCTGGCGGAGGGTCACTTCCGTACATGCACCTCAGGAGACCCAGGATACTCCGTGGAGAGCTCGGCGGGTGCGAGGGTCCCCAGAGCCTGTGTGTGGTCTCTGCAGCCTTTCTCTCCTCCAGAAGGCTGCAGGGTAGGGGCTGGGTCAGGGGCTGGGGCCGTAGCCACAGGACAGTGGGCTGACTGGGGCACGTAGGCCAGTTTGGATCGCTGTTTTGGGGGGGTCCTGTGCCACACAAGAACAGAGATGTCAGAGAGCTGGAGTCCCCGGTCCTGAGCTGGGGAGGGTGAGCGTGTGTGAGAGCTCCCATGTGTGCACTTGAGTGTGTGTGTGTGTATGTGTGTGTCAGTGAGAGAGCTCCCGTGTCTGTGTGAACGTGTGTGCATGTGTGTGTGTGGGTGAGTGAGAGAGCTCCTGTGTCCATGTGAGCGTGTGTGCATGTGTGTGTGAGTGAGAGAGCTCCTGTGTCTGTGTGAACATGTGTGCATGCGTGTGTGTGAGAGAGCTCCTGAGTCCGTGTGAACATGTGCATGTGTGTGTGAGTGAGAGAGCTCCCGTGTCCGTGTGAGTGTGTGTGCACGTGTGTGTGAGCAAGAGAGCTCCCGTGTCCGTGTGAGTGTGTGTGCACGTGTGTGTGAGTGAGAGAGCTCCTGAGTCCGTGTGAACATGTGCATGTGTGTGTGAGTGAGAGAGCTCCCGTGTCCGTGTGAGTGTGTGTGCACGTGTGTGTGAGCGAGAGAGCTCCCATGTCCGTGTGAGTGTGTGTGCACATGTGTGTGAGTGAGAGAGCTCCCGAGTCCGTGTGAACGTGTATGCACGTGTGTGTGAGCGAGAGAGCTCCCGAGTCCGTGTGAACATGTGCATGTGTGTGTGAGTGAGAGAGCTCCCGTGTCCGTGTGAGCGTGTGTGCACGTGTGTGTGTACCCGCGTGTGTGAGCGTGAGTGTGCGGGGTCATGTGTGTGAGTGTGTCAGTGTGTGCAGTCAGGGCGTACCACAGCAGCCTGCAGGATGGCTCGCGCCATCCATGGCCTCTGCTTTCTTCAGTAACTGGTGTTTCGCCCATAAGCACTAACAGTGGGATTAGGGTCGGAGCAGGGGCTGCGGGGCTCAGCCACGGGGGTGCCTGGGGCCCAGAGGCCTCTGGTGGGTCTTGTCTTTGCTGAAGCAAACTCCCTGGGAGCCGGGGTGTCTCAGCCGCCAGGGCTGGCCATGCGAGTGACCCCCTCTGCAGAGAGGCCCAGGTTCGGTGACCCCAGGAGGTGGAGGGGTGCGTGAGTGCACAGGGTGGCCAGAGTTCACGTCTCACTCCCAATCAGAGCTCCGGGTTGCCCCCTACTGTGCTTTCCAAAATGAAACTTCCAGGCCCGGCGGAGTGGGGTCGGGGTTACCAGGAGCCCATCTGAGCACATCATCCTCCCCATGTCTCCTGGGCCTGAGGGGTGGCTGGCCACCGGAGGGCTGGGAGGCTTTTAGAAATACACCGTGCCCCTCATCTCTGCACAAGGGGGAAACTGAGGCCCGGGGGCTGACTGTCCATGTGCCGGCAAGTTGATGGGCCAGACCTAGTGCCGGGCAGGCTGCCCCCTCCCGCACCTGCCCCACCCTTCATCCTGTGCCCCTGCGGCCCCCACAGCCACCACCCCCACGTGAGGATAGCATCCAGGCCCTTCTGGGGCTCCCAGCTTTGGAGGGGCCGTGGGCAAGTGGCAGAGGCTGGGTTTGAGCAGCTGGGTCTGACCATCTTGCTTTCCCCCTTGGATGCTCAACGGAAGGGGCAGTCAGGCTGGTGGCCGTGGTCCTGACTGCCCCTCGCCTGCTGGACACTGTGGGTCAGCCCCCGCTCTGCACCCAAGGGCCACCTCAGACAAGCCCCCAGGCCTTCCCATTGGGAGGGCCATGCTCCAGCCACTGAGGGCGGCAGAGGGGATCCCTGCACCCACATATCTGCGCTGAGAGGGGTCAAGAGGTCTGGGGTGCTGGCTTGACCTGGCTGAGCCTCGGGCCCTGCCTGGAGAAGGGGGCACCTGCCTCTCTGTCTCAAATAGGCTTCTGTCCATCACCAGCGGGGGGGCCCCCTAACCCCAGGCAGACCTGCAGGTGACCTCATCCGGGCTGCCCTGCTCAGCTGTGTGACCTGGGTGAGTTGCTCACCCTCTCTGTGCTGCGCTCCCTCACAGTAGTGTGAGTGTGATCACGCTGGCTCCCGGTGACTCTGCTTTCAAGGGTCTGCATTGTGTTAGGGCTGAGCAAGCGTGAACTCACTATTTCAATGACGCGTGGGTCGGACCGGAGGGGAGGTGGAGGGTGCCCTGGGCAGAGGCAGTGGTCTCTGTCAGAGCCCTCTGTAGGTCTGGGAATGACCCAGACAGGGGGAAGGAGCAGAGGGAAGCTCCCCAGGCGGGAAGCCCTGGGCCCGAGCCCCCCTCGCAGACCCAGCCCTTCGGACAAATGCCCCTGGGAGGACCAGCCAAAGTGCTGAGCTACCATGGGGCTGGATGGATATTCATGAAGGGCCCTGAGTGGGAAGGTGGGCGGTGGGTAATGAGGCTGCAGGAAGGGAAGCCAGCCTGCAAGCGGTATTTTAAAATATCAACCTTATTAGTGGTGCCCCCAGCCTCCTGGAACCAGGGCTGCTCAGCTGTGCATGGCCTCCTCCTGTTCCCACACCCCGAGCGGCCCCGGGGGCCAGCCCAGCCCCCCCAGCGCACACCAGGGAGGCCGGGCGCCGAGGAGCTGGCAACTCTGGCGGGCAGCAGCCGGGGCAGTCGGGGCTAGGGGTGCCAGTGCCCAGGGGTCAGCTTGGAGATGCTGGGGACAGACCCTGGGGAAGGGTCCCCTCCCACCCCAGGGAGGGGGAGATTTCCTCGGGCATGTACTCGGGAGCCATGGGCACCCCCAGCCTGGGCGAGGAAGCCCAAAGGTGAGTGACAGGCACCCGGGACCACACAGCACATCCCCCACCCCCAGGCCTGGCCGCCAGCAAGGAAGGCTTTGGTCAGCTCTTTCTGCCTCCATGGAGCCCCCGGTGCCCTCCTGAGGACCTTCCTCTGACCGAGAGCTGTCCATCTCCGTCCCTGACTCCCAGCATCGGTGCCTCCCTGACCTGCGGGTTCATCCCGCGGCTGCTCAGGGTCCAGGAAGTCTGCTGCAGCTTAGCCTTGGCTCCCGCCCCCGTACCAGCGAGCCCAAGCATGTGGGGGTGCAGCCCCTGTTTAGTTCTCCCCCTGCAGCACTGGCATTATTCCCCTGGGAGTGCCCGGGCCGGGAGAGCTGATTCCAGAAGTCTGTGCCGGGGCCGGGGTCAGAGCACGGGGTGTGTGCGACAGTCGGACTGACCCAGAGGCGCCTGGTCAGGGGGGACCGCAGCTTTCCCACCCCCGTGGGCGTCCGCTCACTGTCTGTGTGTCCGGCCGGATTTGTGTGCCGTTCTCTGTCCTGAGGCCACTGTTCCGGTCCCCTCCACGGGGCCAGGGGCTGCGGCTGGCTCAGCCCCTTACCTCCCCGCTCCAGCCACGCAGCCGATGTGGGTGCTGACTGCACTTGAGTTTGCTTTGTTCCCCGGCCCCGTGAGGGTGAGCTCTGGGAGCAGAGGCAGCCCCTGTCTGCGGGCTGATTGAGGGGAGGGGGCGCCCGCAGGCTGCATAACCCCCTCCCCAACGACAGCTGGACCCCTTCCCGCAGCACCGGCTGAGTAAACCTGGAGTCCTTCTAGCAGCTGACGAAGCACCAGCAGAGGATCCGTCATGGGCTGCCTCTGGGATAGATGGGGCCCTGGGTGGGGGACGCAGAATGGCCACAAGCCACAGTGCCCGGTGGGGAGGTCGCCGCAGGGCACCCCAGCTGGGAGCCACAGAGGCCAGCCACCCCCCTGGGGCTCCCTGCCCTGGCCACCACCCTCTGTGGCCTTGTGGCCCTGCCTGACTTCACAGGGAGGGTGGTCCTGCTGCCCACCTCTCCCTGGTCTTGTCTCACGGCCTGCGGGTGACATCGGATCCCGCTCTCCCTGGCTGGACCCCCTGCTTGGCCCCCTGTTCACTCAGAGGCCCCCGCAGCCCAGCCCTGGACATGTGGCCCCTGGGACATGGCCTGAAGGAAGGGACCCGTGAGCCCAGAAGAGCCGGAGACCAGATCCGCCTTCCCTGAAAAAACCAGCTCATTTGTCCCTGTAAATGCGCAGCTGCCACCACGTCCTCCCCTGCCTGGCCCTGTGCGGAAGGCGCGCTGCCCCGGCCGACGAGGGGAGGGTCCAGAGAGGCCAGGCTGGCCTGGGAGCTCCCGGGCAGGGGCCAGAATCCAGCCCCTGGAGAAGCAGGTGCATGGGCAGGCGGGGGGGCGAGGCCCCCAGGCCCGGCTCAGCACGGGGTGGTGCTCGGGTGGGGGCGGCAGGGGCCTCCGGGAGCTGTGCCGCTCCTTTTACAGACAGATGGATGGACAGACGGGGCACCTGCCTCTCGTCCCTATGAAGATGCAGCCGCGGCTGGCAGAGTGAGCAGGAGGCTCCACGAACCGATGACGGCAGAGGGGGTGGGGCTGCCCCGAGCAGGCAGGTGGGGACGAGGCAGCGGGCCTCCGGGGGCGGCGACGGCCTGCAGACAGTACACACTCCGGCCGCCCTTCGAGCGAAGCCCTTGCTCACCGGGCCTGTCTCACCCCCAGGAGCCCCCACCCAGACCTGCAGAAAGGAGGGAGGGACCGGGATGAAGGAGGGCGCCGGACCCCCTGCCAAGCGTCGTGGCCCCAACATCCCGGCCTGCCTCCCTCACCCCTCCACTCCGCGGGACGCCCAGCCACACCTTCCCCTGGAAGTCTCCCAGGATTGCCAGGCAGAGGGGCCCCTGGGCTCCCCGTCATCATAGCCTTTACAGCCCCACCATGTAACCACCCTCACGCCTGGCCCTTCCCTACCAGGTTGGGCACTCCTGGGGGCGGGCACCGCAGACACGAGGCCCCCCAGGCCCCATCCAGCTGCTTGCTGGGCACCTGTGGGGGCCCCTGGCCGCTCCAGGCCCCTCCGCCTTTGAGTGACTCTCGGCTGAGCCTGAGTGCTCCCTGCACGCCAGCCCCAGGATACAATCAATACCCAATGAGGGTTTCATTATGAGGCTCTTAATTATTCAGTGTCGACTCCAGGAGGCCAAGTGTGCGCCCTAAACGCCCCGCCCCCACCCTGGGCTGGGGCAGAGCATAAAGCCAGACCGGAGGACGGAGGACGAGGACGTGGGGAGGCTACGACCCCTGGCAGCCCTGAGTTAGCTGTGGAGAGAGAGCGGGGACCCCCCTGGGGTGGAGGAGGAGAGCCCAGGCTGCCCCAGAGAAGCTCTGAGGAAGGAAGCCAGCCGGGGAGGGGGGAGGAGGGAAGGGAGCAGCCGGCCCCACCCTGCGCCCGGCCCTGTGCCGCCTGCACGCCCCCGGGATCCACACTCCGCCCCAAGGTGGGGCCTGCCCGCCTGTTGCCTGCATGCCCAAGGTCGCCTGAGTGCAGAGGCGGGAGTGGAGTCTGGGCAGGAGCGGGGAGCCCAGTGGTCAGATGCCCCACAGGTGGGGGATGAAGACCTCAGCCAAGTCCCCGAGGTCAGACAGGAGGGACACCGGGGTGCCACTGTGGTCCCTGAGGGTCTCTGGGGATTCTCGCTGGCCCCAAGCTAACTGCGAGACGGCCCCTACTGGTCTGGGCCACACGATGGTGGAGACGGAGGCTCCCTGGATGGGGGTCTCCCCAGGTCCATCTGTGCCAAGGGAGCCCGTCAGCCTCTGGAGTGAGAGCTCCTCTGTTGCCCACACACAGACCCTCTTCTTTGTCTGCCAAACCCCAACACTGCTAGGTCTCCCAGCCTGGGTCGCCTGCCTTGACCTGGCTTCTCCAGATGAGCCGAGATAGCTCTGTCCATCTACTACCAAGTCCCAGGACATGATCCTTCCCCCCGGAGGCTGCTGGGTCTCTGCCCGGCCCACTGGGCGGGGTCAAGGGCCTGTGGCCAGCGTGCAGTGGACAGAGCCAGCTGAGGGGCCCAGTGGCCCAAGGCAATGTCTCCAGATGTTATGGGCTGAGTCATGTGCCCCCCCAAATCCAAATGTTCAACTCCTAATACCCAGTACCTCAGAATGTGAGCTTATTTGGAAGTAGGTTTGTTGTAGGTACACTTAGGTAGGTGAGGATGAGGTCATACCGGGGGGGGTGCGGAGGGTGTGTCCTTATAAAAGGGGGGACAGGACCACAGACACATAGTGACAGAGGCAGAGAGGGGGCACCAAGGACTCCAAGCTGGGGAGAGGCCTGGAATGGACACCCCCCACAGCCTCAGAAGGAGCTAGGCCTGGGGCACCGTGACCTTCTGGCCTCCAGGACTGTGGCCGATCTGCCTCTGTGGTCCAAGCCCCCAGTCCGGGGCACTTTGCTGGGGCAGCGCAAGCAGGCGGACACTCCAGACCAGGGACGCGGGCGAGGTTTCAAGCAACACTTTCCGGGATGGATGCCACCAGCATCCCCTTTCTGGACGCACAAGACTCCAGTGACCACAGGGGAATCTGAGGTTTCGAGATGGGAAAGGATTTGCCCACGTTACCCACAGGTCCGTGGTGGGGTGGGCCTGAATCCCAGTGCCCCGATTCCCCACTGATGCCCCGCCTGATGCCCCAGCCGACGCGCCGTCCTTCCTTCTGGCTGCATTGTGAGGGTCTCTCCCACCTGACAGGTGGAGGGACTGAGCCCCAGAGTCCCCTGGGGCCTGGCACAGAGGGAAGGGGCCACCGGGCCACTGCCAGGGGGTAGACACCCCAGGGCCATGGGCTCAGGTGAGGCTCTGAGCAGGGCAGCACGGGAAGGAGCCTGTGGATAGAGCCGTCAGGAAGGCTTCCTGGAGGAGGGTGTTCCCGCTGGGCTGGAGGATGGGCAGGGTTGGGCAGCATTTCTGGGGCAGAGACGGCAGCGAGCGGGGAGCGAGGGCGGGCCGGCAGAGACGTGGGCAGCAGGACGGCAGCGAAACCCTGGCCCGAGGCCCCGTCTGCCCGAGCGAGGCTGGCACGCAGGCTCCCGCTCAGCGCCCAGGCTCCACGCCACGATGAACGCCCCAGGCCGATAATTCATGTTTTTAATCACAGAATACAGAGCGCATTACCAACAACCTGTTTCACATGAAAACACGAAGCCATTTGCGGAAGCGGGGCCCAGCCAGGCCCAGGCCAGGCGGCGCCAGCAGCATCCTCTCCCGGCCGGCAAATGGGACCTTTCTGCTCCTGACAAAGAGCAATGTCCTCGAGGAGCATCTTTTCATTCCTGCGCCTTTCAGCGGCGACAGCTCCTTCCGGGAGAAATGCCTATTGATAAAAGGCCAAGGGGACACTGTGGGTGCTCCCCCTCCGCGGTGGGCCCCCAGCTCCCCGCAGCCCTCCTCCGCCCCCTCGAGCTCCCCCACACCCGTCTGAGCAGGAATCCAGGAGCCGGGCAGCAGCTGTCCCCCACTAGGCCATACAGTGTCCCCCAGGCTGGGGGGTGGTCAGGGCTGACACCACCCTCCCCAGCCTGCGCCCACTTCTCCGGCAACCCTGGCATCCACGGGGGAGCCCCGGGGCCCTGAGTGCCACCTGCACGCCTGGGAGCCCCTGCTCAAGTGCATGGGGCACCTGTGAGGAGAAGGTCAGGCCGGGACCGTGGAACCTTCTGGAGTCGGGCCTGTCCCAGGAAAGGAGATGAACGGTGACCTCCCAGCTGTGTGGCTTTCGGGCACCGCCCTCTTGGAACCTGTTTCCTCCTCCGTAAAGTGGGCACGGGGCGCATGCACCTCTCGCATTGGGCCTCCAGAGACCCTTGGGCAGAGCGCTGAGTTGTCAGCTCCACAGCCCGGCAACATCTGCAGGGCCCAGCTAAGGAACAAGCACACGAAGGCATGAGTAAATGGACGAGTGAGCAAACGGCGGGGTGGGGGTGAGGACCCACTCCCTCCTGGCCCTCCGGGGACGACAGGACGGAGGAGGTGGGTCTGGGAGAGAGCCAGGTGGAGGGTCCCGACGGCCAGGGCCCGTGGGACCATTTGCATGGGTAAGTGAATTTGGGTAGTTGTTATTCAGAAATTACACAGTGTGCAGGGTGAGGGGTCACGAGGCAGGCCCCGGGGGGAACCCCTTCCGCTGAGGTCTGCAGATTGAGACCCGTCGATGGCCTAATGCAATTACTTACTCCTGTGTCCCCAACTGCCCCCCTGCATGCCTGGAGGCACTCACTTTCAGTCGTTCAAGCAGGGAGGGTGGGGCACTCCTCAGGTCAACCCTGCCTACCCCCAGAATCACAGCCAACTCAGGAGGATCTGTGAGATGCTTGCCGGGACGCCACATACAGCTAGGGAAACTAAGGCCCAGCCTGGCCCCTCGCACAGCACATTGTAAAGAAAGCCCAGATGGGAACCCGAGTATTCTTCCCTCAATTCCAGGACAGACCCCGATTTCACTGTCCCCCCACAAGAGTCCTCAGGGGTCAGAGCTCAGCCCCAGCCACCACTTGAGACCTCCCCCCCACTGGACACTAAGAGTCACCCACTGTCTCCTCTCCTACAAGTGGGCTTCCCCAAGGCAGGCCTGGACCACTCTTTGCAGGGGCCTGGACCTAGTAGCAGACCAGGGGCTTGCGCTCAGGCTGAGAGACTCTGGAACTCACCTGCTGAAAGGTAACTCACTCCCTAATCATGGGCTTCTTGGCCCTCCCCATCCATCCCTGCTCCCGGCCTCCCCCTAGCCCTCTTGCTCCATATTCTCTGTCCCTTCCTGATTTGCCCAGAACCCTCCATGTTCCCAGCTCTCTGGGTCTCCCCACAAGCTGTCCTTCCCCCTCCAAGACCCTGACCCACACTATTGAAGTCCCAGCTGAAATGCCCTTCCATGGAGTGGCTCTCTTTCTGCTCCCCAGCCCCTGTTTCCTTCTGCAGCTGCACCCCCACGGGGTGCATGGCTGTGTTGGGTGTCTCCAGTCTGACCCCAGCATGGTGGGGGGCAGGAACCAAGCTGGTCCCCCCATCCCCATGAGGGTGGAGGGAAGAGCCAAGGGGTGGAGGGTGGGTGGGGCATTCCCCAGAGGGGACAGGTGGAGGAGGGGCGCGGCTTCTGGAGCCAGGTGAGGCGGTCTAGGCCTCCGGTGGTGCATGGTATTGGGTAAGCATTCGTTCATTCATTTATGCAGGGAGGAGGCCCCTCAGATCCTCAGATCGGGGAGGAGGAGCAGAGGAGCCTGGGACTGTGGCAGGAGGCAGGGCAGTCAGCTCAGGAGGAATCAGCAGCGCATGGGCCCCAGGACCACCCGGACCCCAGCTTTCTGCTCTTCCCTTTGCACGGAGCTAGGCCACGTGCACCTGCCTCCCCCCACGTCACAGGAAATGTCTTCATGAAATATTGATCAGCTCGCACAAGCCTTGGGTTGTGGGAGGAAAGGACAGGGAGACTTTTGCATGTAAATGAGATGTGTTCAGTACTTCCTTAACCCTTTCCTGCCCAGGCAGCTCGGACACCTCCTATGGGTTCCCCGGGAAGTGGGCAGGACGCACAGGTGGACGCGGCGCAGACCGGGGCACATGGGACCCAGGCGTGGCCATGAAGGTGCCTTGCCTCTGCCTCAGCAGGTCACCTGGTTGCTCCTCTGTTAGATCCAGAGACACCGTGTCCGCTCCCACCGCCCGCCCAGGCCCCGGGCCAGCCAATGCTTCTCAGAGCAGCGGCTTCCAGCCAGGCCTCCGCACCACATCATCTGGAAAGGAGCTTCCGTCTTGACTTTTAAATGTCATAATCCTATCTTGCGAATCATGCTGGTATCAGAAGAGGGATCTTCAGATCTGGTTCCAGCACCCAGGGCTCTGAGCACTGGGGAAGGGACAGAGTGGAGCAGGCAACCTGCTGGCCTCGGCTTCCACGCTTGTAAAACAGCGACGTCACTGCACCTGCCCCTTAAAATTGTGGTCAGGATGAAGTGGGGCCAGGTAAGGCTAGCACAGTGCCCAGCAGTGACAACTGGCCAAAAAACAGCATCTTTGCTTATTGAGCATGGATGGAAGGAGGGATGAGTGAGTGAATGAACAAGTCAGTGAGTGAGTGAGAGTGAGTGGGTGGGTGAACAGATGAATGGATAATGGTCCTACAGATACTCAGCTACCCTACAGGGTCTGACGTCACTCCCTGAGGGCCCTGGCCCTCCCAGAAGCCTGTACCCACCAGAGGCTCTGGCTCTCGGGGTCCTTGCATGTGCAGCCCCCTCTCCAGCCCTGAGCTTCCCCCCTACTCCGGACCTCACTCTGCTTGAACAACTTCTTGCCAATAAATTTGACATGATACACGAAGTGAAAAATTCCTTCAAAGATGTAAACAACTGAAGTTCACTTAAGAAAAAACAGTCTAAATAGACTTATATCTGTTACAGAACTAATTTGTGATTAAAGCCCTTACAACAAGGAAAACCAAATGTCCAAATGGTTTCAATGGTGAAGTCTACTAGTCCAGCATATATAAAACCCCCCAGCTCTGACCGCCAGGTCTTCCGTGCACCACACGGGGATGGCAGGCCAGTGTGGCTAGCTTTTAAATCCAGTGCACCGCCCACTTCCCAGGTTCCCGGTGGTTCCGTGTCATGGAGTGCGGGAGCAGCTTTGGGAGGCAGTCTGGCATTAGACTGGGCATCAGAAGGGTCAGAGAGGCAGAAGCTTCCTGAAGACCCGGGGTGGGGGAAGGACCATTACCCATTCCTCTGTTCACCCACCCACTCACTTATTCACTTGCTCACTCACTCACTCACTCATTCATTCACTCACCCCCTCATTATCCCTCCCTCCATCCATGCTCAATCAGGAAGGATGCTGTTTTTTGACCAGTTGTCACTGCTGGGCACTGTGCTAGCCCTACGTAAGCCCATTTCATCCTCTCAAACTTCAATAAAAAGAAACCAAGTAGCCAATTAAAATGGGGACAACTATGCGAACAGACACTTCAGCAGAACCATGGATGGCCAATAAGAGCATGACATGATGTTGTTAGCCGTAGAAGAGATGCAAACCCTAGGCTATCCCATCACACCCACTCGAATGTCTAAAATTAAAAAGACTGGCCCTACCGAGTGTTGGCAAGGAGATGAAGCAACGGGGACCCCCGTGCACTGCTAGTGGGAATGTGAAGATGGTGCAGTCACTTTGGAAGACAGTGTGGCGGTTTATTAAATAGTTGAGTGTCCACCCACCGTGTGACCCAGCCATTCCACTCCCATAGAAATAAAAGCACATGCCTATATAAAGATTCATGCATGAAAGTTTGTAGCAGCTTTATCTGTAATAGCCCCAAACTGGAAACAATCCAAATGTTCATCAACTTGTGATGCATAAGCCAATTGCATATATTCATTCAATTGAATACTCTTCCCTCATAAAAAGGAATGAATTGTTGATACTGGCAACAACATGAATCTTAGAGTAATTTTGCTGAGGGAAAAAATGAGGATATATTCTATGTTCCCATTTATATAAAATCATAGAAGTTGCTAACTGACCTATAGTGACTGAAAGCATCTCCATGTTTGCCTGGGGTTGGGGTTGAGGGTGGGGAAGTAGGATAGATTACAAGGGGCACAAGAAGTTTGGGGAGTGACAGATATGTGCTTAATTGTAGCTATGGTTTCACAAGTGTCAAATGTATCAAATTTTATACTTCTTTTTTTAAAAATTTTGTGTATTTTTAGATAGAGAGAGTAGAGGAAGGGGCAGAGAGAGAGAATCTCAAGCAGACTCCATGCTGAGCATAGAGCCTGACACAGGGCTTGATCTCACGACCCTGAGATCATCACCTGAGCCAAAGTCAAGAGTCAGATACTTAACAGACTGAGCCCCCCAGGTGCCCTTCAACTTCAACACTTTCAATGAGTAGTTTTATTGCATGTCCATTACCCCTCAATAACTCTGTTTTAAAAAGAAATATTATAATTAAATTGTAAAATACCAAACAAAGAAATAAATGTGAAGAGCAATTTGAAAGAAAGGACAGATTCTTGATAAAGAAACTACCATTGGGGGCGCTCAGTCGGTTTAGCGTCCGCACTCAGTGGGGAGTCTGCTGGAGATTCTCTCTCCCTCTCCCTCTGCCCCTCCTTACACCCCCTCTCAAAAAAAAAAAAAAGAAACTCCAAATGGATTGAGAGCAAACTTCGCAATTGCAGCAATGAAGACCACACGCAGTGGAACAGTACATTCCGCTATTAATACATGGTATGATACTGCATTGTCAACTGAGAATTCTATACCCACATGAACAGCATTCAAGGGCTAGGATGAAATGAGGACTTTCAGACCCAGAAGCCTCCGAGAGGCTGTCCCACTGAAAACCTTCACAGAATGCACCTATAAGGGGTATACTTTGGCTCAAAGAAACCAACCCAGGATGGGATACATGAAGTGGGGTGGGAGAAGAAAGAAATTTAGAGAAATTCAAAGGAGCACCAGCTATATGAAATAACAACATCACTGACAGTTAGTAATGAAGGTGTAAAAAATACTATGAGCCAAAATATTAGAGAAGACACTTATTCAAGATTTGAGGGGGACAAAACCCCTCAGCAGCCTAAGAATACAAGAGACTCTTTACCCTGATAAGGATGAGTAAAGCCCATGGAAAACAGGATCTGTAATGAGAAAATTCAGCGCCACCCTTTAGACCAGTTCCACATTTACGCCTCACGTACTGGGGGAAGCACATGTGGCAAGAGAAAGAAATGTATTTTAGAGTCTAGATGGGGAAAAACTAAACTATCACTATGGGCAGGCCATTTTCAAAGAGAAAATTCAGGATAATCTACAGACAGCTATTAAAATGAGAGAGTTCAATGAGTTGTAGAACAGAAATTCAGCATAAAAGATTACTGGCAAAAATTAGAGAAAGTAATACAACAAGATACCATTAATAGTTTTTTAGAAAGTACAGTTTCTAGGGCACCTGGGTGGCTCAGTCGGTTGAGTGACTGCCTTCGGCTCAGGTCATGATCCTGGAGTCCCGGGATCGAGTCCCGCATCGGGCTCCCTGCTCGGCGGGGAGTCTGCTTCTCCCTCTCCCGCTCCCCCCTCTTGTGCTCTCTAATAAATAAATAAAATCTTAAAAAAATAAAAATAAAAAAATAAAAAAAAAAGAATGAAATACATTTTGGGCGCCTGGGTGGCTCAGTCGGTTGAGCGACTGCCTTCAGCTCGGGTCGTGATCCTGGAGTCCCGGGATCGAGTCCCGCATCGGGCTCCCTGCTCGGCAGGGAGTCTGCTTCTCCCTCTGACCCTCCCCCATCTCATGCTCTCTCTATCTCATTCTCTCTCTCAAATAAATAAATAAAATCTTTAAAAAAAATAAAATAAAATAAAATAAAATGTTTACAAACTTGGTATTTAAAGGATGTTCCTGGTCCAAGAAAATCAAACAAAGCACAAATTGGGGATGTATAAGACATTATAAAATAGGGGCACCTGGGTGGCTCAGATGGTTAAGCATCTGCCTTCAGCTCGGGTCATGATCCCAGGGTCCTGGGATCGAG
>NC_138377.1:691000-730058 GCF_054177405.1 Leptonychotes weddellii | reverse complement strand
TCAGAGCGGGGGTCCGTCAGAGCGGGGACGTTGGCCTGCTCTCCCCCATACGGTGGCCGCTAGCCGCGTGGGCCACCAAGCGTGACACAGCGTGGCTCCCTGGGTGTGGGCTGTCACTCCTGCTCTTCCGCGCAAGCAGCCACGTGGGCCATGGGCCCCGGAGCACGAACACAAGGTCACAGCCGGGCCTGGCGGGCTGACCCGAGGGGCTGCCGGCGCTCTGAGCTGCGGGGTCGCAGCCACGGCTCCAGAACAAAGGGAGGAACGTGTTTACAAATTGTCTGTTGAAATTTAAGTTGCCAACATTGGCATCAGGCCTCGCCTGCCAGGCCACCCGGATTGGAGGGTAATTTATGAAGATTGCTTTACCTGGGGCGGCGCTGGGCTGTGCCTGCGAGTAATTCACACCAGGCTCATTTCGGATGCAGTCAAAGACCCCCGTATGTCACTATGACAATGTAATCACAGAGCCACATTAAAAAGTCATTATTGTTTAGAATCCAGCTTGGTTTGAAAAACACTTACTATAAAATTCAACAGCCTTTGTAAATTACCGAAAGGTTTACTCAAGAATACTAGGTGCCGTGATTTAGACGGGGAACTTACCACTTTATTGATTCTGTGGGATTTTGTCAGTTCCTGCATTTATGGAGAATGATTAGTGAGTAATCAGAGTAATAAACTCCTCCGTGTCGCTTCATAAATAATGATGAATTGAATTTGCGTCCTCAAATTTCCCAGCAAGTTGCTCCTGCTCCAAGAGTCTCAGATTCAACTTTGGGGTCATTCTGCGGAGCCGTATGGAAATGAGTCACCTGCAAGGCAAGGAAAAGTGAGAATTTGTTTCTTGGCTTATGGTGCATTGAGTCGCCCCGGGACATGTCCGGAGAGCTGCAGAATGGTGGGATGCTCAGCTCCGAGCGTGGTCCTAATGCCCCCTGCGGCGGCCTAGGGACCGATTTCCGTCCGGACATGTGCTGTGTCCCCGTTCTGTCTTGGTTTGTCCTGAGAGCGTGCAGCGGATGGGCCTTGAAGCAAGGTGCTCACGTGGGGGTCCAGCTCAGCAAGGGCCTCCTCTGCCCCCACCAGCGGCCAGCAGCCAGCGCCCAACCCGGCGGTCCTCACCCCCACCTGGAAGCTACCCTCAGCTGCCGAGTTTGCCTGGATCTGCTGGACTATCTCTAGAAACCTTTCCTACATCCGTCCCTTCCTAGGAGCTCACAATGCAGGGAAGCACGCTGGAGTCTCTGCGCAGGAGTGCGGTGAAGAACGTGGCTTCCTGTGTCCAGTCCTGTCGCCCGTCGGCTTAGACACACCTTTACCCACAGGCACTCGTCCACTTGCAGTGAGTCACACGTGCCCCACGGGGACCCTGTGCCACACCCGGTCATACCCCGCGGGTGGGCGCGGGCCCACGCAGCCTCCACCCTCTTCTTGCCTCTCCCTGCCGCCCTCCAGGGGGGACCCTGCTGGGCACCTGAGCACAGGAACTGGATTAAACAGAAATTGAGTTGGACTGAGCTGACAATGGATGGAAAAGGGACGGAAGTCGCACCCAAACTGGAAGTGAATTAAAATTGGACCGAGCTATAATCCAGACGCCGGGCGGGTAGTAGAGACAGGCAAGGAGGGCAGGGGAGAGACAGGCGCCCCGGCCCTTGCCCTCAGGGGTGCTGGGTCAGCGCTGTGAATAGGAGCTGAACAGTCCGCGCGTGCTGGTGGGTTGTCCTTCATAAGCACTGAGGCGGTGCTCGCGGATGTTTCTGGAGACGCCGCAGCCTGGACCTTGGCGGCCACACCGCACACATTCCAAGCCCCTGGGATGGCGTGTAATCGGCGCTGTGGGACTGAGCGGGGTGCACCCTTGCGTTGTAGGAGCCGTCCGCCCTGAGCCAGTCCCCTCACGCCTGGGTGTCCCGGGGACAAGGCCTCCAGCACGCAGGGACGGGAGGCCAGCCTGAGAGGAGCTGAAGGTCTGGAAGCACACACTCGGTGTGGAGGCGCACCGGCGTCCCGAGACAGGGTCACACCAGTCCCCAGACCGCCAACCGCACTGTCGGCTCTGTGGGGCCCGAAGCCGCCTGCCAGGACCCGGCAGGAAGGGAACCCGGCGCAGCCCGGCCAGCGCCTGGCAGGCGTCCGCGCCAGGTCCCGGGTCTCTGGGCCCAGTGCTGTGATGGGCCGTGGGGACCTCTGGGCACAGCCCTGAGTCCAAACCACTGAGATCCACGGGCAGCCAGCCGGCGACACAGGCAGGTGAGGACATGCAGGAGAGCCAACACCAGCCGGCAACCCCCACTCACCAGCGGCGAAAAGATCCCCTCACGCAGTGCAGCCTCCCTGTCTTGGTTGGTGCCATAGGGCTGCACCTCCCACTTCCTCGGGGGAAGCGTGGGGACACCAGCTCCCTCGCACAGCTGAGGTCTTGCGGCCTGCCCGTCCCGCCCAGTCTTCCCTCCGCTCGGAGGCACAGTTATGTGCGGCAACCAGCTCGCCCCCCGGGCTGGCCCGGGACCCTCTCTGCATGGAAATAGCATCGCTCGTGCCGGAAGCCCTCCCCACGCCCTCCCTGGATTCGGGGACTTCTCCTCACTGGGCTTTTCCAGGACGCGGATGCTCCCAGGGAGCCCATCTGCTCAGACGCGGCTTGAGGCTCCGAGACCATCGCTGTGTCTGGGTGAACACCCCCCCCCCCAGTACACGCGAGGGGACGCTGGCCTGGCCGTGCTCTGACCCCGGGGTGCTGGACACCACCATCCCATCTAGAATCACGCGGCACACTGCCCTTTTTGTTGTGATAAGTGTTCACACCCACTGGAAAGTGCAAACACGTGCAGTGAAGGTTCACCTGTGGTCACTATTCTGCCACATTTCCTGTACCCCTTCTTCTACCTGCCACATTCTACCTGGCTGGAACGTGGGCAGAGGCCACTGCGCATGGTGACGGGGACTCGGAGGTGGGACTGAGCTGGGCCTCTGCAGATGGAAGTTGTTGGACATTGAGTCACACGAGCCCTTCGTGTGGATGGCTGGCCTCAGATTCGGCAGAGGAAGAGGCAGGACAGCCTGAGTGTGAGAACTCGACCCACCCTTGCTGGCTTTGAGGATGGAGCAAGGCCACTGTGGGCTGAGGGCTGTGGGAAGCTTCTAGAAGCTGAGAGCTACCTTCACTTGGCTGCCAGCTGGAATGTGGGGGCATCTGTCCAGAAACGCCTGGAGTTGAATTCTGCCCACGCCTGCATGAGCCTGGAGCTTGACTGTCTCCCAGACCTTCCAGAAAGGACCGCAGTGGGCCGACACTGCCCTTCCTCCTCGCCCTCCCTTGCTTCCCTCGTCCCGGAGGGGAGGCCACTGTGGCCAGCAGACCCCCTCCTCCTCCTGCGCCCCTCCACCCCGGCCCCTGCCTGCACACCACGCCCCACGCTGTCACTGGGTCCAACCCAACGCGCAGACTGGCTGTCCGCTAGAGCCGAGATCTCTGGTCTTCATCCTGGCTGGGGGGACACAGCCTCCCGACCCACGCCCTGGCTGCCACGCCGTCCTGGGACCCCAGTCCCCCTTCTCTTCCCCGCACACCTCGCGCTTCCGCACCCAGCCATCGTGTTCATGCCCCCGGAACGCGGGCTGTGCTGGTCCCCGGGAACACCTCGCCGACCAGGCCTTGCGCGGTCCTCCTCCACAGCCCACAGCGTCTCTTCCTGACTTACTCTCTGCGTGTGGGTTGCCCCCAACGCTCGGAAGAGGGGGGCGCCTCACGGAGTACCCGGGGCTGGCTCTCGCAGGTGTTCAATTATTATTTGTTGACTGAGTAAGTGTCCTTGAGGCTGTATTCAGCCGTCCCTTCCGCGCACGTCTCTGATGGCTTCTTCCTCTTTCATCTTCCCCGAGCACGTGGCTCACTGTCTGAGCTGGTTCTGCTTTCTTAGGGCCTTTTGTTGTCTCCCGTTTCTCCATAGCTTTTTTTTTTTCCTTCAGGACCCACATTCTTTGTCCCCTGCGTGTTCTTGATGGGGTGGCTGGAACATTCAGAACCAATGGCATGGGACGATGCGTGCCCATACCCGGACCTAGCAGGTGTTAGCGTTCGGCCCCACTCCCCTCGTCCTCTCTCCTCCGTGTGGTTTCAGCAAAGGTTTGTTCTTCATGACATCACACAAACAGCATCACGTTCTGTAGTTCCGTGCCACAACCCCCCTGCTGGCCCAGGTCCGTGCGCGGTTGCTGGGGCCTGTCTTAGCCACTTTGTGAACAGGCTGATGTCATGCAGTCTGTCCCCACCTGGGACCGGCCACTGCTTCCATTCCTTGCGCAAAATGCAGCAGTGTCTCCAGAGTCCAGGAGAGATGGGGTCACAGGGTGGAGGGGCCTGCCGGGCTCCAGCTTCACCAGCAGACGAATTGCTTTTCAAAGGGTGGAGCCCGCATACCTCCCTCAGATTGTCTGAGAGCTTACCTGCCCATTGCCCGCATGACTGCTGTTGGGTACTTAGCCTTTGTTCATGTGATGATCTTAAATCCTTGCTTACATTTGCATGTCCCGGATTACTAGGGAGAGGGTGACTTTTCATGGGTATGGGATATTCAGTTTCCCCTTCTGTTCATTGCATGTTCCTATTTTTGGTTGGTTCTTCTTTTGTATTGTCTTATTGATTAGTATAAGCTCTTTATATATGCAGCATAATGACCATTTGTCTGTTATGTGTATAGAAGATATTTCTTCTTGATCTGGGGCTTGTTGTTTAACTTTTAACTTTGTTTGTGGTGTCTTCTGTTGTATGTGCGTCCACGTACAACAGAGATAGCCAAATGTATCCAACTTCAATTATGATTGCGTGTCTCACTTAAGAATTTTTCTTAAAGCCATAAAGCCATTTCTTCTAAATGCTTCAAAGTTCTGCATTTCCCATGGAGGACTTCCACACATCCACCCTGGCTCCAGACGGAGTCTTGATATTTGGCTTCCTGCTTCCTGCTTCCTGCTCCGCCTTCAAACTTGACTATTCCTGGTCCTTCAGTATCTACGTGAAGCAGTAATCTACCTGATCAGGGGCCCCAAGGAACACTGTTAGGATTGTAAATGAAACTGTGTTTAGTTTATAGGTTTTTTTACAGGGAAAAATGAACATTTAAAATTGAGTCTTCCTATTCATGGTCTTTCTCTCCAATAGTTAAACTTTCATCTATATCCCTCCATAAAATTTTAGTATTTTCTCATTTGAGATGCTATGCATCTGTATTTACTGTTAAGTAGAGTTCTGTTGCTGTTGTGAGCAGTATGTTTTTTTCTATTGCATTTTCCAATTAGTGCTAGAGATCGGGTAGTGGTGCTGTGGGTTTTTATAACCCTTATATTAAACCTTATTAGTTCTAATTGTAACGTTTCTTGGGAAATGTGTCTATGTAGAGAGTTATGTGGTCTCCACAAATGAGTCTGTGTCTCTTTCCAGTCTCACCCGTCTCTTTCCTCCTTGTCTTGTGACATTGGCCAGACCGTCAGGCCATGAGAGTGGTCACGCCCTTGGTGCCCAACTTCAGTGGGAAGCCAGGGGTCTGAAGTAGCTTGCAGGAGCTGTCCTTTGTAAATGAAGGTAGCCCTTGTATCTCTGAGTTTCCACCAGGGAGGGGGGTGGAGTCAAATTCAGTCTACATCCCCTGAGATGACCATCAGCTTCTCTCCTGAGACCTGCCCACTAGGTGAATTACACGTGGGATTTCCCAGCAGGATTTTATATGTTTATGTTCCTGGACCAAAACCTATGTGGTCATAGTGATCCCCTCATTTCTCACTCTTGGTGTGTGACCAGTTGCGATGGCCGTGCACCCGCCCTCTGCTGCCCACTGGCCAGCCCCCCCCAGATCCCTGGGGCTCTGGTTGCCCTGCCTTGCCCTCTGCCCAGACGGCTCACCAGACAAACTCTAGGAGGAGAGTGGACCCATTATCCAAGTATTTTTTGCCAAAGATGCTCCTGTATTGAGATCAAACTAGTAACTGATCCAAGGAGGAGGTTGACTTATTTCTGCTCAGAGCAAGAGGTTGGTGGAGATTCGTCTGTTCTCCCAAGTAAGCAGCCTGTTACTGATGGGGCTCAGAGTCCAGGGATCCCAGGGTCCTTCTGGGTCCTCAGCCCAGGCACCTCAGGGCTCACATCCTCTGAGCTGCTGTCCTTTCTCTAGGATGATGTGTCTCCAGCACACTGCGCCCCCCTCCCCGGCTGCCCCTAAAAGGGTTCAGGTTTCCCGGACAACAGTCCACAATGAGCAGAGCTTAGCAATGGGGTGGGGCTGTGACCAGGCTCCTGGAGCTTCCCACATTCTTTTTTCTCTGCTCGATGCCACTCCCCAAAGGAAGAGGTGCAGTCCAGGGTCGAGGATGTGAGTTGAATTCACACATTACTTTGGGGTGTCCGGGTGGGCAAGTGGATAGGTGGCCAGGTGCACTCAGGGGTTGCAGTTCATTAAAGAGATTTGGAAGTCGTCAGCATGAAGATGGCAATGAGGCCACAGAAGGATGTCTGACACACGTACTGATCATGGGTTAAGGGTGAGTTGATAAAGGAAGAGAGGAAGGAGACAGTAAATGAATCAGTTATTTAAAAAAAAAAAAAAACTTACGCTATTGTGATTAATGTTTATTCCCTGAGCCTCTGCCCGTCTCTTTTTGACACTGAGGACCTTCTATGAAGGTGTTTGGACCGTGTCCCGGGAGGTGGCTCCCAACATCCCTGCATTTCTCATTATTCTGCTCCAATGGTCCCTGACAGGTCACTGCTATGGGGACAGAAAAGCTATCCCTTCATGGCACTTTGTTGCAGAATTTGTGACTCACAGAACATCAACTGACTGATGTTCAGAACATGTCGTCCTTGATGGAATCAGAGATGCACATTCCTTTGCGAAGTCCGAAACAGGTGGCTTTGACTTCAGCCCTTGTGGCCGCAACCTCATCTTTTGATCTCAAGTCAAGGGCATAGACTTGGGGCGTCTGAGAGAAGTGTGATGTCACTTCCCAGGTTAGACAGTGGGCGGGGGGTTCTGGAAGCATGGTGTTGTCCCCTCCACTCTGTCTGCCCCCTCCCCTGAAGTGGATGCTGGCTCCGGGTGCCCTGGGGGCAATAGGAAGAGACTCACCGACAACTTAGGAGACCCTCGAGAGGCCCGATGTCTGTCATTTTGTTCCTGGAGTTCAAAAGAATAATTTCAGTGGATAGATTGAAGGACATTATGATCACTGTTTAGACCCAAATCAGTGGCCTGGAAGATGAAGTATAAAAAATATGAGCAAAGAACAAAAATATGAGATGGAAATAATGACAAAACAGATAAAGGGTTTGGAAGATAAATTTAAGAGCTCAAACATGGGAAAAATTAGAGATGTTTTATAAAACAACTCTTGACTAAAATTTGCCTGATGTTTTTCTAATGATTGACTATGGGTTCTGGGTAAAGAGCCACTTTCATTACATTACGAGAAGGGCACAGGCGAACCTCATGACTGATCACTGTTACGTTGACCGTGAGGACCTGGCCGAGGCCGCGCTCGTTGGACCTCTCCACTGCTCCACTCTAACCTTTACTCTTCTTCCCATTTTTCAAACTTTGCTCCTCGGAGGGAAGCCAACATGAGCAGCCCACACTGTAGGGAGAAGGGAGGATGGAGTATTTATGTAATGACTTGGAATTCTTCTCCATGGGACATTTGGTTCTTCTCCCCCATTTATGTATTTATTCAGTCACTCACTTAGATCAGTATGGACTCACAGGTATTTATTTTATGCTTTGGGCTATAATCTTGTACTACTTTATTTTAATGCTCAAATTATTCTGGCTTGGGCCATCAGAAGCTCTTTAAGGTTGGCTCCTGTCCCTTTGACAAAATTCCATCACAGTGGGGTTTTTCACTACTTCTTTACTTTCTGGCACTACAAATGTCCCAGATGCCTCTTGTGTAATTACTGACACCGCCCTAGAATCAGCTGTTCCTCCAAGATCTCGGGTTCCTTTTACTGGAGAATAGTATTAAAAGCCAAGATCTAGGTATTAGGTGTGCTTAGGGTGACTGGGACCTCACTGGAAATCCTGGAGGTGAAAAGTACATTAAGTAAAATGAAAAATTCACTAGAGGGGCTTAACAGTATATTTCAGCTGGCAGAAGAATCCACAAACTTAATGCTAGGTCAATAGAGATTACACGATTTGAAGAATAGGAAGGAAAAAATGAAGAGAAATGAACAGAGCCTCAGTGAAATGTGGAATACCATTAAGCACACCAACATACATGTAATGAGAGTTGCATGGGAATAGAAAAAATACTTGAAAAAGTAATGGCTGGAAATTTTCCAAATCTGATGAAAAATATTAACTTCCTATCCAAGAAACTCAGTATTCCAAGGAGGATAAACACAAAGACACACACCAAAACACATGCTAATTGAAACATCAAAGACAAAGACAAAATCTTGAAAACAGCAGGAGAAAAACAACTCATCACATACAAAAGAACTCCAATAGAATTAACAGCTGACTTAGAAACATTGGAGACCAGATGGCAAAGGGATGAAATATTCAAAGTGTTGAAAGGAAAAATCTGCCGACTAAAAGTCTCATATCCAGGAATAGTATCTTTAAAATATGAGGGTGAATAAAAGTATTCCTAAATAAAAAGACAATTAGTTGCTAACAAATCTACCTTACAAGAAATACTAAAAGAAGTTCTTCAGACTGAAAGAAAGTAGCACAAGATGGTAATTCAAATCCACACAAATAAAAGTGTCAGTAGAGGTAATTATGCAGGTAATTACAAAAGACTATGATTGCATATTTCTTCTTCCTTCTCTTGACTTACTTAAAAAGCAATTTCATAAAACAATATGTTGTATTTGAGGGCCTATATCATACACATGTAATATATTTGAGAATAACAGCACAAAAGTGGTGGGGAAAAGGTCTATTGGAGGAAGAGAATGACATGAGATATGAATTCAAGTCCACAGGAAGAAATAAAGACAATAAAAAAGGGTAAAGGAGGTTAAAATAACAAGCTCCACAAATATATGCTTGCCTTCCATTCTTCCCTCACCTTCTTTAAAAGGCATGATTATAGGGTGCCTGGGTGGCTCAGTTGGTTAAGCAACTGCCTTCGGCTCAGGTCATGATCCTGGAGTCCCAGGATCGAGTCCCGCATCGGGCTCCCTGCTCAGCAGGGAGTCTGCTTCTCCCTCTGACCCTACCCCCTCTCATGCTCTCTCTATCTCATTCTCTCTCTCAAATAAATAAATAAAATCTTTAAAAAAAATAAAAAAATAAATAAAAGGCATGATTATATAAAATGATTTAACAATGTACTGTTGGGTTTGTAACATATGTAGATGCAAGATGTATAATGATAGAATAAAAAGACGGAGTGAATGGAGCAATCTAAGAGCAAAGTTTCTATATTTTGTTGGAACTAAGTCAATATAAATCTGAGTTAGATTCTGATACTTTAAGAGATATGTATGGTAAGTCCTAGGGAAACCACTAAAAATAACTTAAACATGTAATTTCATTGTTACATAAATTGTTAGAGAAATTCATGATTGTTCATGTTGCATTAAAAAAACATCTACCTTAAACAAAGTGAAGCAGTAACAGAAGGACAGAGGAATGAAAATGACATGAAACATAGAAAACAAAAAGCAAAATGGCAGGTGTAAATCTAGTTATATCAACAATAATTCTAAATGTGAATGGATCAAACAATCTAATCAAAAGGCAGAGATTGACTGATTGTCTGAAAAATAAACCAAAATACAACTATGTGGTGTCTACAACAGACATATTTTAGACTCAGACATACAAATAGTTTGAAAGAAAGGATGAAAATGGATAAAAGTGCCAGAGAGACTGCACTATGATCAGACAAAATCAACTTAAAAACACACACACAAAATCACTACACATAAAGAGAACCATTTCACAGCAATAAAAGGGCCAATTCATTAGAGAACTATAAGCAAGCATGTTTCCTTTTAAACATATATGCAGGAGGAGGAGTTAAGATGGCAGAGGAGTAGGGGACCCTAATTTCATCTGGTCCCTGGAATTCAGCTAGATAGTTATCAAATCATTCTGAACACTTGCAAAATAAATCAGAGATCTGAGAAAAGAATTGCTGCAATTCTACAAATAGAAAAATAACCACTTTTTGGAAGGTAGGAGGTGCAGAGATGTGAATCTGTGGTGAGATATCTGAAGATAGGACGAAGGGGCAGGAGCCTGCTTAAGGAGGCTTCTGCACAGTATTATAAGCAGCAGAGCCCAAAATCGGAATTTTTAGAAGTTTGCTACAGTGGGGGACATCCCCACTGCTCAGATGGTGAAGTGGGGTGAATTCCCAGGTGGGACAGTGTGGTCTCAGGATCCCCAGGGTCACAGGAAGAACAGGGGAGCCTGAGTGCAGAAGAGTTCCCAGGCATTGGAACAGGGAAGCGGGTTGCAAACAGTGAGCCCAGGTGCCGGCTTTCTGCTCAATGTTGCCATAAACTGCAAACCCTGACACGGTGGGATGACCGTTCTCAGAGCAGGGGCCCAGCAAGAGGCAGAGCTGTGGTGAGACCCCCCACCCTCCCTCAGGAGGAGTGGTGTGGCAAGGGTACAAGCTGCAGGAATCCATAAAGTTTGGAGACTCCAAATGGGGGTTGCATGTCTGAGATAAAAATGCTCAGTCACAGACTGGGTGAGCACAGAGTGTGGACGGAGACCAGAGGGACAGGTGTAATTGACTGCTTTTCTCTGGAGGTGCACTGAAGAGTGGGGGGTACGAACGTTCAGCTCCAGGACTAGAGATGGGGTATGGCAATTTTCATCCCCGAAATTGATGCTGAAAGACTTCAGGCAGCAAAACAGCCACAGAGAGCAATCCAGAGTGCTTACACTAAGCCCAACACCCTGGCAAGGGGGTGCAATTCCACCCAGGCAAGGACACTTGAGAATCAGTGTAATGGGCCCCACTCCCAGGAGACCATCAGGAACATCCAGTTAATACCAAGTTACCAATCCTAGAGAACTGCAAAACTTCAGCTCTTGGGAAAAACAGTATATAGTATTTGCAGGTTATTCTTATTATTCTTTAGTCTTTCAGTTTTAGGTTTTTCAGTTATTTTCTGATTTTTTTCAATTCTTTTTTTTATTTTTTAATTTTATATGTACATTATATATATATTGTTTTTTGTTTCCTTTCATTGTATTTTATTGTACTTTTATATATATACTTTAAGTTTTTCTTTCTTTTCTATTTTGAGATCTAGTTCACTATCAAACAAACCAAAATACACCCAGGATCTAATTTATTGTTTTGTTCTGGTTTACTTCTTGTTTGATTCCATCTTATTTTGCTTTGTTTCCTTTTTTTTTTTTTTTCTGGTTAGTTTTGTTTGTATTTTTCTGGTGTTGTTATTTTTTTTCTCTCTCTCTTTCTTCTATTCTTTTCTGGACATAATGCTGAGATGGAGAAACTCACCCCAAAATAAAGAACAAGAGGAAGTATTTAATCAATATGGATATAAGTAAGATGTCAGAACTAGAATTCAAAACAATGATTATAAAGACACTAGCTGGGCTTGAAAAAACATAGAAGACACTAGAGAATCCCTTACTGTAGAAATAAAAGAACTAAAATATAATCAAGCAAAAATTAAAAATGCTTTAACTGAGATACAGGCAAAAATGGAGGTTCTAACAGCTAAAATAAATGAGGCAAAAGAGAAGTCAGTGATATAGAAGACAAAATGATGGAAAACAGGGAAGTTGAGAAAAAGAGGGAAAAAAAAAAGAGAAAAAATCCGGATCCAACTACTGGATCACAGAGGGAGAATTGAAGAAATCAGCAATACCATGAAGTGAAATAATATTTGAATAATAGGCATCCCAGAAAATAAAGGGGGGTGGGCAGAAGTTTGATTTGAACAAATTATAGTTGAGAACTTCCCTAATCTGGGGAAGGAAATAGGCATTCAACTCCAGAAGGCACAAGAGAACTCCCATCTAAGTCAATAAAAATAGGTCAACACCTCCACACATAATAGTGAAGCTTGCAAATTTCAGAGATAAAGAGAAAATCCTGAAAACAGCTTGGGACAAGAGGTCTTTAACCTAAAAGGGTGGACACATTAGATAGGCAGCAGACATGTCCACAGAGGCCTGGCAGGCCATAAAGGACTGGCATGAAATATTCAGGGTGCTAAATGGGAAAAATATGCAGCCAGGAATACTTTCTCCAGCAAGGCTGTCATTCAGAATAGAAAGAAAGATAAAGAGTTTCCAGGACAAACAAAAATTAGATGAATTCATGAACACTAAACCAGCGCTGCAAGAAATATTAAAGGGGATCCTTTGAGTGAAGAGAGAGCCCAAAAGTAACAAAGATCAGAAAAGAACAGATACAATTTACAGAAACAACGACTTTACAGGTAATACAATGGCACTCAATTCATATCTTTCAATAATTACTCTGAATGAAAATGGACTAAATGCTCCAATCAAAAGACACAGGGTATCAGACTGGATTAAAAAAAAACAAACAAACAAGACCCATTGATATGCTGCCTACAAGAAACTCATTTTAGACCCAAACACACCTACAGTTTGAAAGTGAAGAGGTGGAGAACCATTTATCATGCTCATGTAGATCAAAAGAAAACTGGAGTAGCAATCCTTATATCAGATAAACTAGATTTTAAACCAAAGACTGTAATAAGAGATGAAGTAGGACACTATAACATAATAAAAGAGTCTATCCAATGAGAAGATCTAACAATTGTAAATATTTATGCCCCTAAACAGGGAGCAACCAACTATATAAACCAATTAATAAAATTAAAGGAACAGATTGGTAATGATACAATAATAGTAGGGGACAATAACACCCCATTCACAGCAATGGACAGATCATCTAAGCAGAAGATCAACAAGAAAACAAGGGTTTTGAATATCCAGTGGACCAGATGGACTTCACAGGTATATTCAGAACATTTCATCCTAAAGCAACAGAATACACATTCTTCTCAAGTGCACATGGCATATTCTCCAGAATAGATCACATTCTGGGTCACAAATCAGGTCTCAACCAGTACAAAAAGATTGAGATTATACCCTGCATAACTTCAGACCACAATGTTTTAAAACTTGAACTCAATTACAATTTGGAAGGAACACAAATACATGGAGGTTAAAGAGCATCCTACTAAAGAATGAATGGGTCATCCAGGAAATTAAAGAAAAAAAATTTTTAAATACATGGACACAAATTAAAATGAAAACACGACAGTTCAGAACCTTTGGGATGCAACAAAGGCCTAAGAGGGAACTATATAGCAATACAGGCCTTTCTCAAGAAACAAGAAAAGTCTCAAATACACAAGCTAACCTTACACCTAAAGGAACTGGAGAAAGAACAGCAAATAAAGTCTAAATCCAGCAGGAGAAGAGAAGTAATAAAGATTAGAGCAGAAATCAATGATATAGGAAAACAAAAACAAAAACAACAGTAGAACAGATCAATGAAACTAGGAGCTGATTCCTTGAAAGAATTAATAAGATTGACAAACCCCTAGCCAGACATAGCAAAAAGAAAAGAGAAAGGACCCAAATAAATAAAATCATGAATGAAAGAGGAGAAATCACAACCAACAATGAAATACAAACAATTATAAGAGAATATTATTAGCAATTATATGCCAACAAATTAGGCAATCTGGGAAAAATGGATGCATTCCTAGAAACATTTAAACTACTAAAACTGAAACAGGAAGAAATAGAAAACCTGAACAGACCCATAACCAGCAAAGAAATTGAAGCAGTAATCAAAAATCTCCCAACAAACAAGAGTCCAGGGCCAGATGGCCTCCCAGCAGAATTCTACCAAACATTTAAAGAAGAATTAATACCTATTTTTCTGAGGCTGTTTCAAAAAACAGAAATGAAGGAAAAGTTCCAAACTCGTTCTATGAGGCCAGCATTATCTTGATCCCAAAACCAGACAAAGACCCCACCAAATAGGATAATTACAGCCCAATATTCCTGATGAACATGGATGCAAAAATTCTCACCAAGATACTAGCTACTAGGATCCAACAGTACATTAAAAGGATTATTTACCACAACCAAGTGGGATTTATTCCTGCCTGCAAGGGTGGTTCAACATCTGCAAATCAATCAATGTGATACACCCCATTAAAAAAAGAAAGAACAAGAACCATATGATCCTCTCAATAGATGCAGAAAAAGCATTTGACAAAATACAACATTCTTTCTTAATAAAAAAACTCTCTGCAGTGTAGGGATAGAAGGAACATACCTCAAAATCATAAAAGCCAAATACAAAAAGCCCACAGCAAACATCATCCTCAAAGGGGAAAAACTGAGAGCTTTTCCCCTAAGGTCAGGAACATGACAGGGATGTCCACTCTCACCACTGTTATTCAACATACTGCTGGAAGTCCTAGCCTCAGCAATCAGACAACAAAAAGAAATAAAAGGCATCCAAATTGGAAAAGAAGAAGTCAAACTTTCACTCGTCACAGATGACATGATATTCTATGTAAAAAAACACAAAAAACTCCACCCAAAAATTGCTAGAACTGATACAGGAATTCAGCAAAGTCACAGGATATAAAATCAACGCACAGAAGTCAGTTGCATTTTATATACTAACAGTGAAGCAGAAGAAAGAAAAATCAAGAAATCAATCCCACTTACAATTGCATCAAAACCATATGATACCTAGGAATAAACTCAACCAAAGAGGTAAAGGATCTATACTCTGAAAACTATAGAACACTTATGACATAAAAGAAATTGAGGAAGACACAAAGAAATGGAAAAACATTCCATGCTCATGGATTGGAAGAACAAATATTGTTAAAATATCTATGCTACCCAAAGCAATCTATACATTAAATGCAATCCCTATCAAACTACCATCAACATTTTTCACAGAGCTGGAACAAACAATCCTAAAATTTGTATGAAACCAGAAAAGACCCTGAATAGCCAAAGGAATGTTGAAAAAAAAACCAAAGCTCAAAGCATCACAATTCTGGACTTCAAGCTATATTACAAAGCTGTAATCATCAAGACAGTATGGTACTGGCACAAAAACAGACACATAGATCAGTGGAAGAGAATAGAGAACCCAGAAATGGACCCTTACCTCTAGGTCAACTAATCGTCAACAAAGCAAGAAAGAATATCCAATGGAAAAAAGACAGTCTCTTCAACAAATGGTGTTGGGAAAATTGGATAGCCACATGCAGAAGAATGAAACTGGACCATTTCCTTACACCACACACAAAAATAAACTCAAAATGGATAAAAGACCTCAATGTGAGACAGGAATCCATCAAAATCCTAGAGTAGAACACGGGCAGCAACCTCTGTGACCTTGGCCATAGCAACTTCTTCCTCGACACGTCTTCAAAGACAAGAGAAACAAAAGCAATAATGAACTATTGGGACTTCATCAAGATAAAAAGGTTTTGGACAGTAAAGGAAACTAAAAGGCAATTTACAGAATGGGAAAAGATATTTGCAGATGTCTTATCAGGGCTAGTATCCAAAATCTATAAAGAATTTATCAAATTCAACACCCAAAAAACAAATAATCTGGTCAAGAAATGGGCAGAAGACATGAACAGACATTTTCCCAAAGAAGACATCCAAATGGCCAACAGATACATGAAAAAATGTTCAATATCACCAAGCATCAGGGAAATACAAATCAAAACCACGAGATGCCACCTCACACCAGTCAGAATGGCTAAAATTAACAACTCAGGAAACAACAGATGTTGGCGAGGATGCAGAGAAAGGGGAACCCTCATGCACTGTTGGTGGGAATGCAAGCTGGTGCAGCCACTCTGGAAAACAGTATGGAGGTTCCTCAAAAAGTTGAAAATAGAGCTACCCTCTGACCCAGCAATTGCTCTACTAGTTATTTATCCAAATGATACAAACATAGTGATTCAAAGGGGCATGTGCACCCCAATGTTTATAGCAGCAATGTCCACAATAGCCAAAATATGGAAAGAGCTCAGGTGTCCTTTGACATATGAATGGATAAAGAAAATGTGGTGTATATATACAATGGAATATTACTCAGCCATCAGAAAGAATGAAATCTTGGGGTGCCTGGGTGGCTCAGTCAGTTGAGCATCTACTTTTGGCTCAAGTCATGATCCTGAGGTCCTGGGATCAAGCCCCATGTCAAGCAGAGAGCCTGCTTCTCTCTCCTCCTCTGCCACTCTCCTGTCTGTGCTCTCTCTCTCTCAAGTAAATTTTTTTAAAATCTTTAAAAAAAAAAAAAAGAATGAAATCTTGCCATTTGCAATGACGTGGATGGAACTAGAGGGTACTATGCTAAGAGAAATAAGTCAGTCATAGATAAATACCATATGATTTCACTCATATGTGGAATTTAAGAAACAAAACAGATGAACAGAGGGGAAAGGAAAGACAAATAAAATAAGATGAAAATTGAGAGGGAAGCAAACCATAAGAGACACTGAACTCTAGGAAACAAACTGAGGGTTGTTGGAGGGGAGGTGGGTGGGAAGATGGGGAAACTGGGTGACAGGCATTAAGGAAGGCACATGATGTAATGAGCACTGGGTGTTATTTGCAACTAATAAATTTCTAAATTCTACCTCTGAAACTAATAATAAGCTACATGTTAGTTAAATTGAATTTAAATAAAACAATTTTTAAAAAGTATATGTAAGTAGCAACGGACTCCAAAAATACATAAAGTGAAACTGACAGAATTGAAGGGAGAAATAGTCAATGCAACAATAATAGTTGGAGACATCAATACCCACTTTCAATAATGAAAAGAACAAGCAGGCAGAATATCAATAAGGAGTTGAGGACCTGAACAACATTATAAACTAACCAGACCTAACAGACATTTGTAGAGTACCCAACACAATAACAGTAGAATACATCTCCTCAAGTACACATACAACAGTCTTTGGGATAGACCTTATGTTAGACTATAAAACAAATATAAATAAATTTAAAAGGATTTAAATGATACAAGGTATATTCTCCAACCACAGTGAAGTTAAAATAGAAATCAATAATTAAAAGAAATTCATAAATATGTGGAAATTAACCAGTACACTCTTAAATACCCAGTGGGTCAAAGAAGAAACTTCAAGGGAAATTAGAAAATATGATTAGATGAATAAAAATGAAAAGATAATATATCAAAACTTATGAGATGCAACTAAAATAAGTAAAGATGTTCAGAGGGGAATTTACAGCTGTAAACACCTATATTAAAAAATAAAATCTCAATTCAATAACCTACTCCTCTACCTTAAGAAACTAGAAAAAGAATTAACTAAACCCAAAGCAAGCAGAAGAAAAGAAATAAAGACTAGAGCAGAAACAAATGAAATAGAGAATACAAAACAATAGAGGAAGTCAACAAAACCAAAAGTTTTGTTCTACTGAACACAAGTTTGGTTCTTTGAAAAGACAAAAGTGACAAATCTTTAGCTATAACTGACCAAGAAAAAAGAAAGAAGACTCGAACTATTAAAATCAGGAGTGAAAAAGGGGTTATCGCTACTGGTCTTGCAGAAATAAAAGGGATTATAAGGAAATACTATAAACACTGTATGCCAACAAATTAGATAACTCAGATGAAATAGGAAAAAACCTAGAAAGAGAACAACTTCCAAAACTAACTCCAGATGAAGTAGAAACCTTAATAGACTTCTAACAAAAGATTGGATTAGAAATCAAAAACTTCCCAGGTTCAGCGGGTTCACTGGTGAATTCTACCAAATGGAATATGAATCCTTCACAAACTCTTCCAAGAAATGGAAAAGGAGAGAACACATCCCGATTCATTTTATGAGGCTAGTACAGACTTTATACAAAAACCTCATAAAGACATCACAAGAAAATAAAATATAGACCAATATCTCTGGTGATTTCTCTTGTCAATACAGAGAAGAAAATCCTCAATAAAATAATAACAAACTGAATCCAACAACATATAACAAGGATTGTACACCATGACCAAGTGGGATTTATCCCAGGAACACAAGGTTGATTTGCCATACAAAAATCAATTAATAGTAACAGAAGCAAGGGCAAAAACCACACAATCATCTCAAAGGATACAGAAAAAGTATTTAACAAAATCCAACACTTTTTTTGTGATAAAAACACTCAAGAAACTAGGAATAAAGGAATTTTCTCAACCTGATACAAAGCATCTACAAAAACTCAGAGCTCACTTCATAATCAATGGTGGACGACTGAAAATCTTTCCCCCTAAAATCAGGAACAAGACAAGGACTGTTGTCCTCTACTGTTGACACTTCTCTTCAACATTGTACTGGAGGTTCTAGGCAGGGCAACTGGGCAAGAAAATGAAATAAAAGGCATTCAGATTAGAAAAGAAGAAGCAAAGCTATCTTTATTTGAAGATGACAGCATTGTGTATACTGAAAGTCACAAGGGGAGCCCCTGGGTAGCTCAGTCATTTAAGAGTCTGACTCCTGATTTTGGCTCAGGTCATGACATCAGGCTCTGTGCTCAGTGGGGAGTCTGCTTCTCCCTCTGCCCCTCCACCTGCTCGTGTGCGCTCATGCACCCTCTCAAATAAATAAATAAAATCTTTTTTTTTAAAAAAGGAATGAAGTACCCATTAATGCTAGAAGGATGTGTACGAGGATGAAACTTGAAAACATTATTCTAAGTGAAAGAAGCCAGTAAAAACAATCACATGTTGTGGGACTGCATTTATAATGAAATGTGCAAACTAGGCAAATCCACAGACAGGGAGCAGGTGAGTGGTTGCCTGGGGTTAGGGGCGGGTGGGGAAGAAGAGGAAGGGCTCCTACAGGAATGCAGTTTCTTTCATGGGGGACAGAAATCTCTGAAATTAGAATGTGGGATGGCTGCACAGCCTTGTGAATGCTCTGAACGCATTCACTTGCACACATTAAATGGGTGGTTTACATGGTACGAAATTATATCTTAGTAAACATGTTTGTTAAAAAGCACTAGGACTAGAGAGGTCAGAGCAACTTTGTCCATCATAAGAGCACAGATAATTACAATGTTATTTTGAACACACTGGACATGGGAGAGGATGGAAAACTTGTTAGTTTAATTCATAAGGGCAGTGAACCTTAATTATTTAATTAAAAGAGAGCAGAAAAAGTTAACTATAGACTGAATCACTTACAAATATACTTACAAACAAATTCTAAATAAAATATTAGCAAATAGAATCTAGAAAAACATTTTTAAATGGCAACTATGACCAAGTACATTTTGTTCCAGGAATGCAGGGATGGTTCAATACCAGGAAATCCAGGATTTCAATCAAATTTAGTATATCAATCAATCATATAATCCCACCAATAGATGAAGAAACAGTGTTTGATGAAACTTGTCAGTCAGTCTGACCAAAAAAGCCCTGAGTAAAATAATACTAAGAGGAAACTATTTAACTCACATAAAGAGATCTCGAAAACCAGCGCAGATTGTAGGGAGTGGCCCCACCAGAGTGCGCAGAGGTCCTGCACATCCCTTCGCGGGCTGCCTAGACAAGGCCTGACCACAGTGCCCCCTGAGTCCTGCCCTGAGGGCTCCCCTGAAGCCAGGGGACATCACCACAAGGGTGCAGCTGCAGACCTCTGTGTAAGTCTACACAGTTGTTCAGTCATGCCTCGGGGGGTCCTCTGTGGCAGAGCCACCTACCAGCCATGCCGGCTCTCACTGCCCATGCCTCCCCCAGCCAGGCTCCCTTTCCAAGCTGGGGGACGGGGCACCTTGGTCCCAGAGCAGCCTACCCCTGCTGCCCTCCATGCCCTGTCCGCGGTTCCGTCAGTCCAGGCCTTTGTGAGCACCCCTCGCCCCAGCTGCTGGCTCTCCTTACCCAGTGGTCCCCAGCTGCCCGCTCTCCTTACCCGCTGATGGGGGTCCCAGTTACCTGTGCTGCCCAGTGACTCACCCCAAGCCCGGCAGCTTAAACAACGCAGCATGTTATCGCACACTTTCCACGTTGGGAACTGGGTGTGGGTCAGCTGGTCCTCTGCTCAGCCCCGAAGCCTGCAAACATCTATCCGGCAGGCCACATTCCTGCCTGGAGCTCAGGCGGCGGTTCTGTCAAGAGAGTCTGCTCTCTGCTTTCTTGTGGGCTGTGGGCTGGGCTGAGAACCACTCTTGGCTCCCAGAGGTGCCACAGATTTGCCACATGGCTTCTGTGGGCAGCTCACAACAGGCCTGTTTGCTTCTGTCCAGCAGCAGGAGGACGTCTGATTCCTCACCTTCTATAAAGGCCCCCCTGAGTAGGCCAGGCCCCCCAGGACAATCTCCCCTTGGATTCAACAACCCATTCATGACAGTGAGATCTCGCCTCCCCCAGGTCCCCCCAGGGGCATGCACACCAGGGGCAGGGCTTTGGGGTGCTCCTGAGAATCCTGCCGACCACGGTGGGAAGAGAGGCAAGAGGTGGGAAGAGAAAGGGGACAAGGACAGCCCCAGAGAAAGAAGCAGATCTTGGGGATGTTCGTCCCTCTGACCCTTCAGGCCTGGGAATGGTCTTCTGCCCTGCCCCCACCCTGGATCCCCTGCGCAGGGGAGAGGCGGGGTTGCCAGGAGGGCCTTCCTGAAACATAGCGCTGACCTGCCCCCCTGTCCTCAGGAAGAGGGCCAGACGCCTGAGCTCAGCAGACAGGTCCCGGGCCTTACCTCCCAGGAGCCTGTATCCACAGCGGGGCCCAAGGTCTCGGCCCCCAGCACCAGACTCTGGCCCTGGGTGAGATGGGGTGTTGGCATCTCCTCCGCCTTCAAGGCCTCTGACCGGCATCCCGTCCCCTGCTCAGGAGGCCACGTGGGAGGCTTTGCTCATCGTCCCACAGCCCTGTTTGCTGGGAAATGCTCACTCTCGGGGGTGGGTGGCTCTTGCAGCCAGAGGTCCCCAGGCTGCTTGGTCCCCCCACCCACATCCTCAACCCACAGGAGGTGTGCCCCATGCCCACCCCCACGAGCACAGGAGCATCCATAAGCAATTTCAGCGTTAGTCAGCCCTCGACGGCCACCCTCTGACTGCTCTGTCCTGAGCTACTTTTCAGGCTGACTCATGTCACTGCACAGAGAGCCTGGGGTCGGAGCGGGCTCTCCCACAAACAGGGAGCTACGGGCGGTGGCCAACATGTCCCCACCGATGGTGGACACGCACGCCCGGCCAGCAGCCACCCCACGTGGGACCCGGCCCTGCCTTTCCTGCAGAGTGGCCCGGAGAGGAGAGGAGTGCTTCCTGGAAGCGGGGCCCCGACGCCCTGGGGGCAGGTGCGGAGGAGGCCCCGAGGGGCACATGGCCCTCTCATGCCGTCTCCCAAACTCAGCAACTACAACCAACAATGGAAAGACAAACCACCCAACTGGCAAAGGGTTCCAACAGGTATTTCTCCGGGGAAGCTGAGCAAATGGCCAGCAGGGCTGTGGAAAGATGCTCGCACACGGAGTCATCAAGGAAATGCAAACAGAAAGCACGCTGGGGCACCGCTTGGCACCCACTGGGAGGGCTGTTATCAAAACGAACACCACCAGAAAACAGGCAGTATTGGTGGGGATATGGAGAGACTGGGTCCCTCGCATGTCACACGTCGCGTGTCGCTGGGGGCTGTGCGGTGCCGGGGCCACTGTGGGAGCCGGTCGAGAGGTTACAGGGTCTCCAGGGGCCCCAGGGCTGGTAGCCGTGGGCAGAGACCCAGGGGACCTGAAGCCGGGCTGGCACGGCAGCTCGATCCAGAACAGCCCCGGGTTGGAAGCAACCATCCGCGGGAACGGGCGAACAGAAAGGGACGTCTCCTTACCCTGGAGTGTGTTTCCCAATACAGGTCTGCAGGGCGGACGCAGATGAGAACACGGATTAAAGGCGTCACACTACGTGGAAGAAGCCGGTCACCAAGGGCCACATCGTAAGTAACTCCTTTCCTAGGAGACGTATGGGCAGGCAAATCTGTAGAGACAGAACGTGGATGAGTGGCTGCCAAGGACCAGGGCGTAAGGCGGGGTGACAGCTAACAGACACGGGGTTTCCTTCGGGGGTCACAAAAATGTTCTCCAGTTAGAGTGTGCTTATAGTTTGTTTATACAGTTTGCCTGACTCTGTAAACACACCCAAAACGAGTAACTCTGCACTTAAAAAGAAACTTCTAGGCAGCACGAAATAGTAGAACCCCATTTTATGGACAAGGCTTGGAGATGTTCTCTGAAAGCTGCCTTACCCTCTGCCTGACACTTCGGGGGGGCCACAGAGGCTGCGGCCACTCCCCTGGGGCCCGCAACAGGCCTGGGTCCCATCCCTGGGCAGGCAGGTGGCACTGGAGGACACAGACAGGGACAGGCATGGGGACCCTGGACCAACCCAGGGCCATCACTGCCCTGCCTGTGCATCTTCTCTTTATTAAAGTGTCACGGAGGGGCGCCTGGGCAGCTCAGTCGGTTAAGCGTCTGCCTTCGGCTCAGGTCATGATCCCAAGATCCTGGGATCGAGTCCCGCGTCGGGCTCCCTGCTCAGCAGAGAGTCTGCTTCTCCCTCTGCCCCTCCTCCTGCTTGTGCTCTCTCTCTTTCCCAATCAAATAAATAAATAAAATCTTTTTTTAAAAAAAGTGTCACAGAGACAGCACCCTTTCCAGGCACGGGGGCGGGGCCGAGGTGGGGGCCACCAGATGGAAAAAAGAAAGCCCTGAAGTATGGAGCCAGGATCACCCTGGGCACTTTGTGCCAAGGTCCTTGATTTTTTTCAATTTTATTCGCTCACTTTTAGGCAAATGGGCAGGATGCCTGTGGGCATCTCACCTTGTCCGAATCGCAAGCCCAGGGGGGCTGAGGCTCAAGGCTCCCCACCTGGCTGCAGCCAACAGGACCAGGGCCTGACTGCTCCCACTGGAGTTTCCCCTGGGGGGCCGGGAGAGCAGCATAATTTCTGGGCTGCTCAAATCCTGCAATGGCCTGAACGAAGCCACTGATTCTCGGGGTTGGACAGAGCAAGCCCCCCGCAGGGAGAGCTCGCTCCCCGAGAGCCCTGGGAGGCCTGCCTGCACGCAGCCAGATGGCCCTATCTCGGCTCCCTGAGATGCGTGGAGAGGAGACATTTCCTGCTGTCACTGAAGGTCGCTCCTCTCCTAGGCTCACCTGCAGGCGCCGTAGGCCCGGACAGGTGCCCACGAGCCTCTGCCCTATCTGCCATGGGAAGGCAGGAGGACTAGATTCCTGACCACGTAAGGCCATGGTGTGTGCCAGGCGTCCCGCGGGCATCCCAGGGATGGAGCTGCAGCTCCTGGGAGCGGGTTCCCACCGGGGCTCCCACGGCCCCGACTTCCCGCAGCCCCACGCCCGACAGGGAATCAGAGGAGACGGCACCAGACGGAAGTCTAGGGATTGGGAGGGGACCAGGGCGCTCTTGAGCATATGCTCACCCCCAGTGGGCATCTAAGAGACTGCCCCAAGGGGGTGGACTGGAGCAGGGGGCACCCCAGGGACTGGACACAGATGTGGCAGGAGAGGGGCCAGGACAGGAGGTGGGGCAGGTGGTGGAGGTGGCTGTGGGCGGAGCCTCACGGACCAAAGGGAGCGGCCCCTGGCCACGAGTGTATTCAGAATTCCTTCTCTGTAGGGTCCAGGGCCTTCCCCCTGCCTCCAAGGAGCTCTCAGACGGAGAGGGGCACGCCGACCAGGGTGGATGGCCCCCATTCAAGGAGTCCTCCCTGTGTTCCCCACCACCAACCACCACAGGAGCCTCTGTCTGGTGAAGGGGGAGCCAGGTGAGGCTCCGAGAGAGTGAGGACCCCCTGACTGCCCCTTCTTCCTCCTCTCCTGCCAGGCATTGGCCCCTCCAAGTCTCCCTGCCCTGACCCCCGGCCATCTTCGGGGAAGTCCTGCAGGTGCTCAGCCCTCTGGGGCTGTAAGTGCGGGCCTGGGCCCTCCTTCTGGGGCTGCCCCTGAAGACTCAGGCGGCCCCGCCACACTACCCCCTCCCCAGTGTGACTGGAAAAGGAGGCAAGTAGACCAGACGTCCCTAGGGTCCTGCCGGTGTTCTCCGATCCAGGAGGAGAGACCTTCCTTGGCACTTCATGGGATGTCCTAGAGCACAGACACAAGGCCCAGGGAAGGCTTCTAGCAGGGCCTGGAGGTCTTTCTGGAGGAGGCCTATAGGCCTGTCAACGCTACAGGGAGCGGTCCCTCTAGGAGGGACCCAGAAGCCGCAGGACCTGTGCTCATCCAGCTCGCCATGACCTTCCGGATGTGGTCTGTGTGGCTGAGTAATGAAGCCCCTCCCCCTCACGTGTTCCTGGAGGTTCACACAGCCGACCACCTCCCTGCGGCCGACGGGCCCGGCACGACCCAAAGATGAAGCAGGTCTCCTACCTCTTTGAACGCGGGCACTCCCGGGGACCCGGGGTGCCACACACTTATGTATTAGACTTGTTTAATGATCACCCAGTACCATAATTAGATATTAAAAATCTCACGGTGCCATCATAAAATAACATGGAACGAATAATAAAGTATCACAGTTATAAAGTCATCAAAATGTAATAAAATGGTGTTATTACAAAGGCTTAAAATTTAACGATGGTTTTTTAGTGTGCCACTTATTATATAATTAAAGTTACAAAATAGGATAGAGTAATTAAAATAGAGACTTGAGGCTTTGCGTGGGGTGCCAACCTACCCTCAGTGTGGGTGGGGCGGAGCAGTCCAGCCTCCGGGGGCTGGGGCCTCGGCCAGGGGTCTTCCTGGGCCTGGGCTGACCTGTTGCCGCATGGGCGGCGTGGGCTCCAGAGGCCGAGGGCTTGGGGCTGGCAAGGCCCACCAGCATCCCCCCAGTGCATGCCTGTACTTCCCACTGCCAGCACCCACATTTCTTTGCCAAATGCCCCAGAGCCTTCTACTGTCCCTGCCATGAAAGCTAACGCCGGCAGGAGCTGGCCTCAACCAGGGCCTCCTGGATCGCCGGTGACTGTCCCAGCTTCCTGCCCCTTGGTAACTCTGAGGCTCCCAGCTGGCCCTGGGGGCTTCCACTCCCCTCCCACAAGCTTGCTACAAGCTGCCTGCCTCGTCTTGCTTCCTGCCCACCCCAAGTAAACCCCTTACCTGACCCAAGGTTCCTGGGGACCCAGGAATGCTCAGTGGACAGTGAGGATGGAACTCAGGTCCCCGAGCCTGCTGTGTGCCAGGCCGTGCTGGACGTGGGGCTCACAAGTGACCAGATCTGGTCCGGGGTCAGGCAAACCACAGGCAGGATGTGCTGGGTCAAGGATGTGACAACTGACAGACGCCCCTACTCAGCCTGGGGTTGGGAGAGGAGTGGAGGAAGATGGCCGGCAGAGGGACAACGTGTGTAAGGGCTCGGGGGAGCAAGTTCAAGGAGCTACGTCATTCCACGAGGCAGAGCCGTGGAGTCTCACTGAATAATGGCCAGCTCACTTTGCACTAGGAAAACTGTCCTGTGCACACCTCCAGTCCTCGTCCCTCTGGGAGCCTTAGCCCAGGATGGGAGTGTGGGGGGCAGGCCGGCCCTGCAGACGGGGCCCCGGGCCAGCGCCCGCCAAGCTGGGCGGGGTGATGCAGTCACGTCATCACCCCGCTTCAGGCCCGGTGGGCACGTGCGGGCTCTCCAGGAAGAGGGGGCCTGTTGCCTCACTGTAGATCATCCTTAAAAAAGAAACCAGAGACACCCCGGGTACCTCCCTGCGGCCCCATAAATCTGGAGAGGAGGGAGCCACGCTCAGAGAACACAGGCTTTTGAATTTTAAATGGCCAATTTGGTCAATGAATCAATTTCACTGGGCTGAGGCGAGCGTGCCGATGAAAGCAGTTTTAAGACCTATTTGAAGCGATGAGAGCCTCTTTGTTCACACTTTTCTCATACTGCCGTCCTCTAATATTTCATCTGTATTCATTTTTATGGCTTTCCAAATTATAGATGTCAGCTAAAAACTGAAAAAGAGAGGTACGGGGAGGAGGAGGAGGGACTCGCTGCTGTCGAGAAGAGAGGCTGAGTTTGACTCGACTCACAGCGGATCCCTGCGTCTCCGGCCGCGCTCCCGCATCCACGCAAGGGCCTCATGCGGCCGTGGGGTGGAGAACGAGGCAGACGATCCCCCGCAGCGGGGCTCACATTCTGGGGGGAAGACAGAGAGCCCCTAGGAGCCAGCAGGACAAAGACCCCAGTGCTCCGGGCAACACAGGGCTCCGGCCACCTGCTCCTGCCCACGTCCCTTCCACCGCACCCAAAGAGCACCCCGAGGTTACGGTTCCCATCTCTGAGAACTCGTGTCCTGCTGATTCTGAATCATTCTGACCCAAAATTAGTATGTGCATTATCCTGGCTTAAAATTAGTATGTGCATTATCTTTGAGAAACAGTGTTTCCTCTACAACTTATAATGTGAAGCGATCCCAAGACCAGTACTTGAAACCACAAATATTTGAGAGTCCGTAAGCATTTCCTGTAAAGGGCCAGCCAGTCAGCCCTTGTGGGCTGGGCCATCCCGGTTGCAGGCACTCAGCTCCGAAGCTGCCGTGTGAAAGCCGTCATAGGCAGCACGCAGCACCCGGGGGTGGTGCCGACCCAGCAAGTTCCTTCACAAAAGCAGGTCAGCAGGCCCCATCTGGCCACCTCCGGCTCTAAACACTAATGTGAGCCCACTGGTTTCTCTGCAGGATCCAGTCCCATCCAGTGAAATGCTCACTCCGGATACTGTATTTTCTATCTCTGCTGTTATTTACGTTTGGGATGTTTGTGCCTTATTTCTTTCCTCACTCTGTTCATGTTTTCCTTTAAGTCCTTTTGCCTACGGAACGGATCTATAACTGCTGTTGTAACACCCTTGTCCACCCACTCTGTCATTTCTGGGTCAGCCTCTGTCAACTGGTTTTTCTTCTGTTTATGGAGAGAGGCAGCTAGACACCTGGGGGACCCACCACAGACAGGTACCAGGGCAGCCACGCTCGGGGCGGCCACTCAGAGTCTGTTTCCTCACCTAGAAAATGGGGACAGAACAATATTCATGCCAGCCCCCAGGGCTGCTGTGAAGTTCTACATAAACAGGTGGGGAAGCGCCCTGAGACGGGCAAGCCTGGGGGTGCAGGTGGTGGGGTAGGTCACTGGGCCGCCGGGCCTGCATCCCCGCCCTCCTGTGTGCCTGCCCCGCGTCCCCACGGCGCTTCCTTCCCTGCAGCTCTGTCGGGGGCAGATCGGGTGGGCGGGGCAGCTGCCCAGCTCAGGAGCCATGGAGCCTGTACGTCCCTGGGCCACGTGCCCCCTCCTCAGAACAGCAAATCCATCTCAGACCCCCCCAGAGCCGGGCTGCACGAACACAGGCAGTGCTCACTGCCTACTCGCCGATGAAAAGAAGAGAGAGAAAAGGAAGCATTTCTGTGTGGCGAATGAGCTGCGTTTGCTGTAATTTCTCCAGACAATTTCTTTATCAAAATGCAATGACGGGCCCAGGCACGTGGGACCTCCGCCGCTGACAAAGGGAAGGAGGTGCGCTGCTGAGCGGCCAGGACCCCTGCACACGGCCCCAGCCACTCAGCACGGTTGGCCAGGCGGCCAGGGAGGGCTGTGGGTGCTCTGAGGCTGGGCCCCCTCTTGCTCTCAGATGAGGCTTCGGTCCCCCCGGAGATCACTCCAGCCTAACACAGGGCAGGAGAGCCCCACCTGACAGACAGGGGCCTGAGGGCTGCAAGCCACCCACCTTCAGTTCCACCTGCAGAATTAGGCCTCCATGGAGGGCGATCTAAAACCCAAGGACACAAGGATGCAGGACATGAGTTTCTCAACAGAAACCCACTGGACTGGCCATCTCTCCACCCCCACAGCCCATCCCCTGCCCCCCCCGCCTTCTCCCCTGGACAGCATCTCCTGTCAAAGGCACTCAGCCCACAGTCAGTTCTCTGTTCTCATCCCTCGACCCAACAGCAGGGTTTTGAGGGGTCTGGGTCCCCCTCCTGCACCCTCCCCTTGGTTCCCTGGTCTCAGCCTCCTCACTGTCCTGCTGTCTGTCCCACCCCAGGGCTGGCCCTCTACCTCCTGTTCCTCCCTGCTGTCCCATCCCAGTGACCTAGCCCAGTCTCGTGGTGTTACCTGCGATCTGAATGCTGACCCCCCCAAATCCTTGTATCAGCCCAGACCCTCCCCCCTCCCACAGTCTAGAGTCTCTTTTTGCTCTTGGGGGTGTCTCCTCCTTCCTAAAGCTCCCAGTGAGGCAGCCATCCCAAATCCAGACCCATCTCCTCCTGCCCCTTTCTCCAGCCCCAGGTTCAGAGCTACCCTCTCAAATACGGTACCACCACAGTTGGCTGGTCAAGGTCACCTTGGCTGTGTTAGGTCATTGTTGTCAATGGTAGGACCTTGATACCTCATCCAAAAGCAGGAGAAGCGTTCCCAGATGCTTGCTTGATGTCTCCTCACATGGCTGGGGGCCCTCAGTCCACACACCCAAGGCAGACTCTGCTGTCCCACCATACCACGTCCCCTCTCATGAGGGCACCCCTCTCTCCCGTGCTTGGACCCCAAGCCTCATGCCCCATCAGGAAGAAGGAGGTCCTAACCATGCTGGAAGAATACAGGGATGGCAGGGTCTGGAGTCCCCTTGGGTCCTCGGGTCAAGAAGAGGAAGGTGCAGAGGCCCGCCAGGTCGGTGGCAGGTGGGCTCCTCCAGCTGACCTCAGCTCTGCGGACACCGCCCAGGCCTTGTCTGCTCGTGGGTCTGTGCCTACCTGAGAACAAGGCAGGACATTCTTCTCTCCAGGGCCCAGGTGGTGTTAGGGGCTGGGACCAAAATGATTCTGTGACCAGTGAACCGCCAACAGCTATGACCAGTGAACCGCCAACAGCTGAGAAAATCCGCTTGTTACATGGCTCCCAGACCAGAGGCCCTGGATGTCGTGCTGACCTCACCCTTCCTTCTCCAGCCCTTCTCCCTACAGCTCTGGCCAGGTCCGCGGGCAGGTGGGAGTCGCCCCAGAGAGCGTGTCCCCAGGTGGCGGGCTCCAGGCTGTGCATGAGCCGGCTTCATGCAGGAAGCCACTGGGTTTGGTGCTAGCTTCGCTCTCCTCACTCGGCACCCCCATGCTTCCCGAGCTCTTGTGATGTAATCCAGCATCTCGCAGAGAATAGGGTAAAGGCAATTTTACGACTGCAGTAAAACCAGCAAAGTGACCCTCTGATGGTGGTTAATGAGCTCCGCTCTATCTCACCAGCTGAGCAGGCAAACTATAACCCCACACATGAGGTCAAAATGAGAGCCACGCCGTCCCTGGCAGACGGGTGGAGCATCATCACGGTCTCCTAATCTCTTCTTGCATCCAACAGAAGCGATCAGAAGATACCTCACAGGAAATTATTTCCCTCCTCGTAACCATAGCAACAGATGAGCACTGGTCTGGCTCAACTTTCCGAGTGAGGGTCTTTGTCAACATGGAACCAAACCCTGAGAGCAAAACAGAGACCAGGTCCAGCTCCGTCCCAGACACGCTGTGGGGAGAAAGGGAGGAAGAGGACATGTGTGGAGGGGTGTGGAGGGCTGGTGTGGCTAAGACACCTGTCATCTCAAAGGGAGCCACAGACCCCTCAGCACGATCCCATCAGAACCCCAGCGGGCCTCTTTGTGGAAACTGTTGGTGGGTTCTAAAATCAATCTGGAAGTGCTAAGAACCTGGAAAAGGAAAAGCCATCTTGGAAAAGATGGGCAGAGTTGGATTCGCACCACCTGACCCAGGATGTCCTGCGAAGCCACGGACATCGGGGCAAAGAGAGCATGGCGGAGGGGTGGACCTGGATCGTGAACAAGAGAGACTCCATGACCAGACCCACAAATACGAGGCCCACGGATTTTTGACAAAGGCTCCAAGGCAATCCCAGAAGGAAAGGTCTCCTAAGGAAAGGAGAGTTTCTTCTGGATTAAATGTGTGAAAAATAAACACCAACCCCTTCCTCACACCATATACAAAAATTAGTTCAAGATGGATCATAGATGTAAATATGAAAGACGGACTAGGGAACACCCAGAAGGACACAAGGGAGCAAACCTGGGCAACCTCGGGGCAGGCAGATTTTCCTTGGAGAGCACACAAAAGGGACAGGCCAGGGAAAAAAAATGACAAATGGAATTTAATCAAAATGTAAAACTTCACATCTTCAAGACATTGCTAAGAAAACAAAAGGGCAATCCACACACTGGAAAGAAAAAAATATATATCCATATATATGTGTGTCTATATACCCACAGCCATCTTATATCCCGAATACATAAAGAATTCTTACGAAGCAACAATAAAAAGACAACCTAATTAAAACTGCAAAAGACTTGAACAGATGCTTCACAAAAGAAGCTGTACGAATGGCCAATAAGCGTGTGAAAAGATGCTCAACATCATTAGTCATCAGGGAAATGCAAATTAAAACCTCAAGGAGACAGCACTTTTGCCCACTAGGTTGACAGAGCCAAGTGCTTGGGTGGGGGTGGGGATGGGAGCCTCCCACACAGTTCACGAGGGCAAGCAGTGCTCTGGACATCCGGAAAACGCCATGGCAGCTCAACTCCTGGGTATTTACCCAAAAGGAAGTAAAACATAGGTCCCCGAAAACACTTGCACAAGAATGCTTACAACAGCTTCATTCATAATAGTCAAAACTGGAAGCTACCCAAATGTGCATCGACTGGAAAAGCATAAATACGGGCATTAAGTGGAACACTAGTCAACAAATGAAAACGAATAAACTCCGTGAGTCAAACTCGAAAACATTACATTGAGTGAAAGAAGCCAGAAACAGACAGACACAGGCTGTATGATTCCATTTATTGGAAGTTTTAGAACAGGCAAAACCCAACCTGGGGGGCTCGGTTGGTTAAGCGCCCGCCTCTTGGTTTCGGCTCAGGTCCTGTTCTCGTGGTTGTGGGATCGAGCCCCACGTCAAGGTCTGTGCTCACTGCGGAGTCAGCTTCAGATTCTCTCTCCCTCTCCCTCTCATTCAATCTCTCTCAAATAAATAAATAAAATCTTTAAAAAAAAAAAAGAAAAGAAAAGAAAGGGCGCCTGGGTGGCTCAGTCATTAAGCGTCTGCCTTCGGCTCAGGTCATGATTCCAGGGTCCTGGGGTCGAGCTCCACATCGGGCTCCCTGCTCAACAGGAAACCTGCTTCTCCCTCTCGCACTCCCCCTGCTTGTGTTCCCTCTCTCGCTGTGTCTCTCTGTCAAATAAATAAATAAAATCTTAAAGAAAAAAAAGAAATCAGAGCAATGGCTGACTGTGGGGGGTGGGGGGGGCGCCACTCCCTGGGAAATGGGGGTGCCCTGTAGCCTAACGGGGGTGTCGGTCCCGTGGGTCACGTTGTACTCTTAGATCTCTGCATTGCATGTTGATGTATTTTATTTCAGAACAAACAAGGCCACCCCAAAAAACGATGTGACAACAGCACGGAAGGGCTCCCCATCCCCTCGGGCGGGGCCAAGTCCAGTAGCCACGCTCCACCCCCGCCTGGGCATCCCGGCCTTGAGATGCCCCTCTGGCCAACGGTGCCCCCACAGCCCAGCCCCACTTCGTGTCTTTGTCCGGTACACTTGACTGATGGGCTTGGGGGTCATCGGGACCTAAGTGTGAATTTAGTCAGTGGCATGTGGCCTCCGCTCCGTCCCCGGGGACCACAGCTCCCCTCCCAGAGCTGGTGCCGGGAGCTCAGGGCGGCACACAGAGCACCTAGCCCTGCGTCTGGCCCCTGGAGGGCTTGGTGAAGGGCGGTGGCCTCTACAGCAAACCACGCCTTCCCCGCCTCCCCCAGACGCCCCATGCTCCCTGCAGCCCTGCCGGGCTGGCTGGGCCCTTTGGGAAGGGCCTGGACAGCCAGGTCTTGCCCTGACTTCTGACCTTTTCCAAATTCACAGCCTCTCCAAGCCTCTAGCCGATGTCACCGCTCACCCCCAGCACTCTTGGTCCCACGATGTCCTGCTCAGGCAAGGGCGCTGCATCTGCCCTCCACCCTTGGAGCCCTCCCTGCGTCTGGGACTCGGCTGGGCCCTGCTGCCAGGAACCTGGCTCCAGGCCTTCCGAGAGTCATGGTGTGTCCAGGGCGTGTGCATCCCCATCCGCTGCCAGCCGCAAGCCCCTGCCCCTCTCAGCCTGGTAGGCAGCCAGCCCCGGCCAGATGAGGATGCACAGGCAATTTTCTCCCGAAACAAATGGAGAGAAATTGCTGAAACGGGTGAGCAGCCTCTGTTTCGAGCTAATTTCCACATAATAGAATCAGATGACTTCCCTTCCTTTCTGCGGGCTCCCTTGCATAATCCGACAAATTGCAAAGGCGATCTGATTCAGGGGCTCAAATGTAGGGGTAGGGGCCGATTCTTTTGAATAGTCCTGGACAAATGGTGGGGGGCGGAGAGGAGGCAGAGGGTCCCCACAAAGTGTGGTCTGGCCCCACCCCGAGGAGGACCTCTCGGGGTTTCCCGAGGCTGCCCCACAGCCGGCCCCTGGGAGGCAGGGGCCCCGCACATTCCAACACCGCTTGCCCGCGGGCAAGCACAGGCCCACCCGGGAAGGCCGCTGTCCACGTGTTTGGTGCGCAATATGTCCCGTGGGGCTTGCCAGCCGGCTCTTGGCTCTGCGCTGGCGCTTGGCACCTCCAGCCCCGCGCCCGGCCAAGACTTCAGCTCTGCTGCCGGTCCCGGGTGCCCACCCGCCGAGGCCGCTAGACCCCGCCACTCTGCGCATTCACGGCCCCGTGCCTCGGCTCCAACTCGCTCTGCCCGGTGCGTGCCGTCCCGTGGTGCTCCCAACACCCCACTGCACAGCCCCTGGCCCGGGACACGGTGCCACTGGGCTGGCGCTGTCCTCCCACGTGGACCCCACTCTGGTGGGCAAGTCACGGAGAGCAGAGGGAAACAGCAACACCGCTGAGGACTTCCTACTGTTCAAGGCGCTGCTGTGAAATTAAGGGAATGTTTGTTTTAACAATATTTATTTTAAAATTATACCAACACCGCAGTAAGCAGGCTCACTATTTCAGTGTGAGAATCTCCCAGCCCTGTGCCCTCCCCAGAGGGATCCCTGCTTGGGGTTGCTGAACACCTTCCAATCTTTCCAGGCATTTTTATGCAAATGTGCATGTAAGAACATATACATATCAATTAGGGTGGTTACAGGATGGGCCCCATTTATTCCCATGGTCCTGAGGCTGGTATTTGCACTTAACATACACTTCCATTTAAATGAGCAGAGTCACTTCTAACTTGGGTCCCTGGAAGGGAGAGTCTGCTTCCAAGGAGGGCTCTCGAGGGGGACAGGTTGCTCTGGGGCCCTCATCAATCGCCCAGAGCACGGGACAGTCCACTCAGTGCAAGATCCAAGATGACCCAACCCAACAGCCTCCCTGGAGGGCTGCGGGTTTCAGGATCAATCACCCACCACCCCAGCCGGAGGCAGAGAAAGAGACCCAGCAGCAGGAGGCCTGCAGGCAGTAGATGCCCAGAAGAGCGGTGGGTTAGCTCAGGCCACGGAGGGCTTTCAGGGGCTCTCAGGGGAGCTGAGGATGTCAGGGAAGAAAGATGAAGAGCAGTCCAAGCCCAGGGCCTGGATGGAGCCTGGTGTTGGGTGCTCCCAAGGACAGCACCGTGGAGGAATGGGGGGGAGGGTGGCACAGCGGGGCCGTTAGGCAGGCTGAGCCGGGAACTCCAGGTGGAGGACCAGGGACCTCCCCGACAATCAGGGTCCTCAGGGACAGAGGACAGGGACAGGGAGCCCTGCTGGGGCGGCTTCCACATCTTCCAGGCCCGTGGTGACGAGGGTTGGAGCAGACGCCCTCTGGAGATGGAGACATTCTGGAAGCTGGCATATACTCAGGGAACGCAAACTGATTGAAATATCAGGCTGAGAGAGACGTAATTAAGAAGTGAGACGTGTTGCCAAAACATCTACAGTGTTTCAAAGCCAGAAACGTATAGCTGGGGGACAGTTTGCTCCTCGGTAGCTCGGCCCCTCCGGGGCGGCCAACCGGAAGCAGCTCGGTCAGGCCGTCTGTCCTCAGTGGGCACAGGCCACCTGACACTCCACCGGGCTGATGGGGGGCAGCCAAGTCTTTGCTGCTGCTGAGAGCACGCACCCAGGAGCAAATGCCCCGGGCTACAACATGCACACCAGAGCACGCAGGTGCTCAGGTCAAGAAGGATCTAGGGGGGCAGGGAATGTTCTGGAAGGCCTGCTGGGGCTGGAGTGCAGTCCCACAGGACGGGAAGGACTGGGAACAGTGGGGGAACTAGGAAGTGGATGTTTTGGGGAAGGTGTGGAGAGTGCAGAAGCCCAGCTGCCTGAGGCCAACTACGCCCTCAGCCGTCCACCAGAAGCCCACCAGGACAGCGGCAAGATCAGCTGGGTCTGGCTGGGCAGCACAGATCTGGGGGTTTCAGTTTTGTCCTGGCCCACCCAGCCCCTGGTGGCTCCCCAGCCTGCACTCTGCCCACACCAAGCACTCGGAGGGGCGGTGGCTGGTGGGCCCTTCTGTGGGGCACCCAGAAACCCAGTAACTCCTGCCCGCGGGAGCTGCATGACCACGCACCCCGGCACTAGGTAAGATGAAGTGATGAAAATATCACCCTCTTGGCAGACAAGGGGTTAATGCAGCCATGTAATTGCTGGAGGCAGCCTCACAAATGATTTATTGATTTTTTCTAAAATGAGAATATGTCATATTCTGTGGTGTGGATATAGACCAATTTGTGCATGGGCCAACTGGATGCAAACTGAGTAGTTGATACCGGATGCCAGCTTAGACGCGAAGCCAAGCAGGAACTGCGCCACGGTGATAAAGCTCTTCTACCTGTCTCTCTGAGTTCACCGCGCCGCCCTCGAGGCGGACACGATGTGCTGGGGGTGCCGAGGCCAGCCAGACCGGTCGCTGCCCTTCATGGGCTCAAGGCTGCAGAGGCTTAGGGATCACCGGCTGGGAGGCTGGGCTCCGCCGAGGGGAAGGGGGGCAGCACGGCCCGGGGCTGGGGGAGGGCACCCCAAGGAAGTGCGTTCAGACAGAGACTCAGAGGATGAGGACCCCCAGTCAGGGGAAAGGCAGAGGAACCTTGAGAGTTGGACCTTGAGAGACATGTGCTAGAGAGAGGCGACACAAAGCACAGTGGGTTAGGAACAGGAAGATGGCCACGGGGGTGAGGAGCCCACAAGGACAAAGGCGAGGGGCTCGGAGGGTCCCTGGGGGGCTAAGCCCCTGGAGGGTGTTAGCAGGAGAGACCTCACCACACACTGTGTTTGAGGAAACTGCCTCCCCTCTGGGCATCCACGGGGGAGCGAGCCAGCGGCCCTGGTCCAGCCACACGCTGCAATATTATCCCGCCATGAAAAGGAAGGAAGTCCTGACACCAGCTGCGATGCAGATGAGCCTGGAGAACATTCTTCTTTTTTTTAAAGATTTTATTTGTTCATTTGAGAGAGAGAGCAGTGCCCAGGCGCGCGGGGGAGGGGGGGCGGTGAGCAGACTCCCCGCTGAGCAGGGAGCCCAGCGGCAGGGCTGGATCCCAGGACCCCGGGATCATGACCCGAGCTGAAGGCAGACGGACTGAGCCACCCAGGCGCCCCAAGGAGAACAGGACTCTGAGTGAAAGCAGCCAGACGCAGAAGTCCACCTACCCTAGGATTCCGTTTCTGTGAGACGCCAGACAGAAAAGAGGCTGGCGGTTCCCAGGGCCGGGGGCAGGGAGAGCAACTGCACAACGGGTGGGGGTGGGGGTCTCTTTAGGGGGTGATGTTGTGGAGGTAGATGGCGGCGGCCGCACAACCTGGGGAAGGTACTGAGTGCGTCGGGGGAGGGTGGGGGCGGGGAGGAGGAGAGGACCAGGGGAGGGAATGGGTGATCCCGGAGGAGGCCAGAGAGCAAGACAGACGCTAAGGACCTTCCTGGCTGTGGTGGCGGAAGGGGCGAGGCCCCGCGAAGAGACAGAGTTACAGCTCAGCTGGAGCGGGACGGGAACCCAGAGACGGTGGGTCCCGGAACCAGAGCGGGGAGTTTCGTGCGCCGCGGACCCAGCACCGAGGGAGGCGGCTGGCAGAGCGCCCGGGGGCGCAGGGTGGACAGCCGAGGGCCCCGGCGCACGCCCCGTGGAAAACGACGTGTCCCGCCTCGAGAACGCCGAGGCGGGTGCAGAAGGCACATCAGCCACCTCGCCCCGGCCTCCTCCCTGGGCGCGGGTCCCCGGCGTGCGCCCCGGCGTCCTAACAGCCCACGCAAACATGCGCAGAGCGCAGCACCTCCGTCTTTACTGTGTGGCTGGTTTCAAAAGGGGGCTCACGTGGGGGCGTGGAACCGCGTGGGGCAGCCCCTCCGCCGCGCCGTGGTCTCCCCGCCCGCGGCAGGTGCGTTTGGGAAGGGGACAGGCTCCTCCCCAGTGAAACACCAGCAGCCCCACGAGTTCCCTGCTTCGAGCCTTAGCACAGTGTCAGTTACAGAGCGCAGCGTCCGGTGCCCACTGATCATCACAACCCTGGCTCGGTGAGGCAGGTCTTCTTCCCAAGTCTTCCTGCGGGGGTGGGGTTGGTCTCCTCTGCGCCTCCCACCCAGCTCACCTCCTCCAGCTGGCTAACCGGGTCCCCACTCCCACGGCCCTGAACCGCTCACGGAGACCTCTGGCTCAGCCCCTGCAAGCTCCCGCCACTTCTCTCCAGTGTGGCTTCTGGTCATGGGGCCCCTCCCACACTCGTGGACCCTCGACCCTCACTCGCAGGCACAAGGGTCTTAGCACTCAGCACGACCTCCCTCCTGTCCTGGGTAGAAGTCAGGCCCAGTGCCCCCGTCCGGAACCGGGACCCAGCTGGAGTCCAGGTGAGCCCCCAGGGCCCCTCCACACCTGGGGTGGCAGAGGCAGCCGCCCACAGCCCTCCCCTCAAGGAACACAGGCGGGGACCCCAGCCAGCCCTGGCCTCCCCTGGCACATCCTTGCATCCTCGCAGTGAGTGAGTCTTTAGAGCCCCAAACCAGTTTTCAACCATTTCTTATGAAAATCCACAGGGGCTGTCTGCTTACAGCCCACCTGGCAGCTGACCTCTCCAGAACGAATCTCAGCCTGGGTCCGAGCCTTCAGACCAGCAGTTGTTCTATGCAGTTTTGAAATCAGGGGTCTTTATCTGATGGACCCCGAGGCGTAGGGCTGGGAGTTAAGCTCAGACACATGGAGGAGGCATGGCTTCTTGATATTCTGGGATGGATGTCCACCCTTCCCCTGAGGACCCCACTGGGGGATGGGAAACAGCTCATTTCTTCAGCATCCAGTGGGACCCTCCGATTGGCTCTTGAGATGAATTGTTTGACGCCACCAACGTCTTTCCACCTTGCTCCCCTGTGAGCTGAGCTCTGCTGGAGGGGCACCCAGTGTGGGTGGTCCCGGGACAGCTCTGGGCCTGTGGTTTCCATGGAGCACGTCTTGATGCCTGGTCCAATTTACCAGGAAAAGAACAACAACCCTTCACCACTGCAGAGTAGAAAACCAAGGCTCAGAGAGGTTATGTCACTTGGAAAGGCTCACACAGCATGACTGGGCCATAAACTGGTTCCAGCTGGCTCCCAGGCCCCGGGGAGGGCTGGCCTCACAGGTGTCCTCCCAGCTAAGTTGGCTTGGCCTTTCTGTCCCTTCACTGGGGACCCTCCCTTGTGTCTGCCATATCCCCTGCTGGCTGGGGGTGGCTTATTCATGATGGGCCTGCTGGCTCTCAGCTCAGCCACTTTCTGAGACCCACTCTGGTTCCTACAAATACACCCAGAGAAGGGAGAGCAGGAGAGGGAGCCTGAGCTAGGAGCTGAGGACAGGTGACACACCTGGCCCAGCCACAGCCCCTAGGATGCTCACATGGCATCAGGTAACAAGAGGTGAGCAGCAGCCATGCAGCCCACTTGGGACATAATGAGGGGAGACTCAGAGGGCTCTGGGGGCACTGAGGAGCCTTCTGACTTCCTGGGGGAAGCAGCATGTAGACACAGAGCTGGGGCTCAGGCAACAGGACTTGCCTCGTGAGCTGCATGGCAAGGGGCGGGGCTTCCTACCTGGGGAGACACGTGCATCACTGCTCACGGGTCAGTCTCCACAAATCCATGTGAGGCCACTGTGTCCCAGCATCCTAGGCTCCGGGGACAGGGTGGTTTTGCAAAATGCTGACCAGCATTTGAAGGCAAGCTGAAAGCCATCAGCTACTGAGACAACGGCAAATAGTAGCTGGGTTTCTGAATCTGGGATCAGGAGTCGGAGCTCCGAGGGAGTCACCTGCACTGCTATTATGAGCATCTCCGTAGCAGAGTCCGCGGGCCGGGCCCCATTCTGCGCCTCCAGGAGCGGTCGGCTCCTTTGCGCTTTGCTCTGTTCCCAGATGAGGGGCTTCTGCAGACACGAGCGGCTGGGCTTGCGGTGGGCCTCTGTTTCCCCCTCTGCATGACGAGGATGATGACCTCTGTGGCCTCCATGACCCCCAAGCTCTGGCTTCGACATGCCGTGGCGGAGCCAGCTGAGCCGGGGAAGCGGCACGTGGAGACTCGCCGGCTGACGTGAGCTCCTCCTCTGCAGCCCCTCGCCCCCCAGGTCTTGCTCCCCGAAGGCCAGGCTGCAAGGGCAGCCCCGGAGGGTGTGGGCGTGCGCGCTGCCAGGCGCAGAGTGTCCCGGAACGGGGCTTGGCCGGGCTAGGCCTGGGCCAGTCTACAACCTGTCTGGAGCACAGAGGCCTCACAGGGGCAGACTCCTGGAGCAAGGGAGCAGGGACCGTGACCCCAACCGGGGAGGAGATGGCAGAGAATGCCCCTTGTCCGCTGGCACCTTGGTTATCACTGGTGCAGAGAATTGAGAAGGTGAGGCCAGGGGTCCTGCCTTTCCAAGGCTGGGAAATAGGATCAAACAGGTTCTGCTGGGTCCCAAGCAGACTTCTGGGGCTGTGTCCGGGGAGGAGGGTTTGGGGAGGAGGAGCTAGAAAGGCTGAGGGGAAGGTGGGGGCCAGGGCATCACTGG
>NC_138377.1:665615-690500 GCF_054177405.1 Leptonychotes weddellii | reverse complement strand
ATCCTCCCCGCTGCCCCTCGAGAATCCTCCCCGCTGCCCCTCGAGAATCCTCCCCGCTGCCCCGGAGAATCCACCCCGCTGCCCCTGGAGAATCCTCCCCGCGGCCCTCGAGAATCCTCCCCGCCGCCCCCCGGAATCCTCCCCACTGTTATCCTCGGGTACTGCTGCAAACCAAGACATTGTGCAGAGCCGAAGAGTGAGGAGGTGCTCCAGACCCACATGCGTGCACACCACAAACACACACAGACACGCAGACACACACGGACACACACACCACGGACACACACGTACACACGCAGACCTACAGACACACACAGACACACACACATGGTGGGGCTGTCAAGGACGCACAGGCACCAACTCAAAAACCTCCCAATGGCCAAAACTAGAACAATTTGAGCAACAACATACGGTACTGAATTTTAACCCAAACGACCCACATAGAGGGAAGAAGAGACAAATGTCTCTGCAGAAGAATCCGATGCCCCGCGTGGGTGCCCCCTCGGGCAGGAGCACAGTCCCCTCCCCTCGGGCGCGGGCACGGTGCGGGAAGCGGAGGGGGGCAGCGTCCCTCAGCTGGGTGGCCAAGCCAGCACCCCAGCAACACGTCACGCCGACCCCGGGCACCTGGGAGGAGACGAGAAAGGCTCTCCCCTCTGATCTTCCTCCTAAATCACATGTCAGAGTCTAATCCTGAGAGAAACACCAGACAAGTCCCACCCGGGTCACCCCACAAATGCCTGCCCAGCTCTTCTCAAAACTCAAGGTCATCAAAAACAAGGGAAATCTGGGGCGCCTGGTGGCTCAATCATTAAGCGTCTGCCTTCAGCTCGGGTCATGGTCCCAGGGTCCTGGGATCGAGCCCCACATCGGGCTCCCTGCTCAACGGGGAGCCTGCTACTCCCTCTCCCTCTGCCGCTCCCCCTGCTTGCGCTCGCTCGAGCTCTGTCAAATAAATAAAGTCTTAAAAAACAAACAGGAAAATCTAAGAAACTGTCAGTCTAGACGAGTGTAAAGAGACCTGATTAACTGTGACGCGGTGTTCTGATGGGGACCCTGGAACAGGAAACAGACCCGAGGGGAGAACAGGGGAATCTGGACACAGTGTGGGCTTCAGTGAACGACGACGGATCCGTATGGGTTTGGCAGCGGCAATGACGCGCTGCCCCCCTGTAAGACGTCAACACTGGGATGGACTGTCTTCACGATTTGTCTGTAAATCTAAGCCGGTTCTAAAATAAAAAGTTAATTTAAAAAAATCAAATCATGAAATTTACATATGCAGGTTGCTGGGGGGCGGGGAGGCCTTGGGAACTTCCCAGTTCGGGACCGCTGTCCTTGGAATGGACGCGCTTCGCAACAGGCAGGATGACAAATCCATGGCTTCTCTGACGCGTGGATTGGGGGCCATTACAGCGATTCCTTTATTGCTGGAACTTCTTGCGTTAAGATGGAAAACCAGAAGCCAAACGACACCCCTGGAGAGACTGCAGCAATCGCTGCCCCCGTCTAGGCCTGAAAGCAGCACCTGCCCCAGCTAGCTCGCCACCTGCGAGCACGACTGGACTCCTGGGAACCCAGCCAGAGGGTGAATCCACTCGCACCTGCTGCTGCACGCGGGGGATGTGTACGCAGCCGATGGACACAGCCCCTGGCACTGGGCGCCCGCGGTTCACCGGGCTTTCCCTGCACAGCAGTTTGAAAGGGTGACCAGAGCGGGCTCTGTAGCTGGCAGGGCCAGCCGTCCACACCCACAGCCTTGCCTCGAGGCTGCGCCAGTGTCCCCGCTCTCGGCCACGTCAGGGTCCAGGAGTCCCCCTTGCACAAAGCCTCCCGTGGCTCCCTACACTGACGGCATTACGCGGCCTGCATCCCACGAGCTGGGGGCGGGAAGAACTTTAAACGCCGTAGTAAGACACACACTAACTAGAAGATAGGACATAAACCCACAAGGCCCAGGGGTCTGCCCTGTGATGCGGGCAATCCCCTACACATCTGATAATTATACAAAACGCCCCCTTTTCCAGCTGCTGAGCCATGGCGGCACTTGGCCGTGGCCTCCGTCCCACCGCGGGGTCCTGACTCCTCTTCCTTCCGATGCAGTTCCTTCACTGAGGACCCAGGCCCTCACTGTTTCCCTTTGTGAAGGAAGCCTGGTGCCAACTTTGTCTGACAACGTGTTTTATCACCTGCATTCTCAGAGCATATTCTCCTGGAGAGAAGTCAATATTCTGAGTTGTTTCTTCACAGTTTAAAGATAGAACCTCATTGTCCCCTGGGTTCTGCGTCCCTCTGGGGAAGTCCCCCGTGTGTTTCTTCTATTGCTCTGTAGAAGACAGCCTGTCCCTTCTGGCAACTGTAGGGATTTTCTCCTTGTCTTTTGTTTTCCACGTTTTAACATAATGAGCCGAGAGGGCTTGTGGCTGTTTGTTTTCAGCTGGCGTGGGGCTGGCCAGCCCCTTCCATGTATGGCTGGAGGCTGTCGCCCCGCAGTCAGAGACCTAAATCCGTTGCCCCCTGATCCCCAAGCCCTGCCTTTAAAGGAAAAGCTTACAGGGCCGGTCACAGAAACATGAACGCATCGTTCAGGGCAGGTTTGTGGAGAGAGCGTCTCCCATCCCAGGACCATCCTGGGCCAGACAAAACGGGGCGTCCTTCGGGTCTGCTCCCGAGGAGGGCCGGGCTGCTCCATGTCATCTCCCCAGAGTAGCTGAGGCCTGCGCCCCAGGGTGAGAGGGGTCCCAGGCCCCAGCCTTCTCATCCCCTCCCTGGCTGTGGGCCCCTGTCCCCTCGAGGCATCTGGCCAGCAGCCATCCTGGTCCCAGGGTCAGACTCGGGACCTGGCTGTCTTTCCCCTCCAGTCCCCAAGACCCTCCCTCTCTGAGGTCTCCGGGACTGTGCTCACAGCCTGTGCACCCCCCCGCCCCCCCACCTGCCTGTGCTTAGGAGGCACCGTCCTGCTGAGATCTGTAGGTCAAGGATGGCCTTGGAGCAGGGGTGCCCTGAGCCAATCACCGGGAATAGAGATCCTTAAATGGGTGGCAGACTCTGCAGCTGGCCTTAGGACGGAGACCCGGGTATGACTTCGGCCCTCCCCTCCCCTCTCCTCGGTCCTGCTCGTGGGCTTCAGCACAACAGCGTACACTGGCTCGACGAGGACAGGGAAGCATAAGCCGCAGACGGACTGTCAGCGGCCTGTGGCCTGCTGCGCCATTCTGACGTTCTCTCGGAGCCGCAGTGAATTAGAGCAAAGGTCCTGTGGTCACACGTGGCCCTGGAAATGAATGAGCGGCAGCCTGGCCTGAAGCCACCTGGCGCCCGAAGGACAGGCAGCCCGGGGTCTTCCCAGCCCACCTGAGCTCCCTCAAGACCAGAAGAATCACTTTTCACTCCCCATCACAGGCTTTGTGGGACTCTGGGCCCTGAGCCGAGGCCTCTGCCAAGCCCACTGCTGTATGCCTGTTCCCAGGCCCACTGGTCCGGCTGGCCCCCCAGTGACCAGTGCAGGCTGCTGCTGTGTTTTGAAAGAGGACATACATGCCCTCTGGGCAAGGTGCGACGGACGTGCCCCTGAGTCTCTGCACTAAACCTCCAGGTCATCCCGCCCTCCCCACCAGCCCCAGGCCCCCGAGGGCTCCATTTTCCTCAAGTGTCTTCCCAAGGGAGATAGGGCCACGGGGCTAAGCCTGGAAACACAGAAAGGCCCTACCATCTCCTTTCCTGGACTTGGCCAGGCGCCCTCAATCCCCTGACCTGGGCCTCCTCAGAAGAGAAGGCAGGTGGGAGCAGACACAGGTCCCACCATAGCAGGGCACTCTCCCTCTGGGAGCAGGCCCCAGCTGGGCATTCTGGCATCCCACCGAGCTCAGGTGTGCAAGAAACCTCACCGGAGGGGGCCCGGGAAGAGGTCAGCAGGTATGGGTCGTGAGCCTGGCCTCTCTCCTCCAGCGGGACCCACTTCTCACCCCCAGGTCCCCTTCCCAACCCCTCCGCCCTCCAGGGCTGCTGGGGTGGGACACTCCAGGCATCACAATCCCTCGTTTGCACAGGCCTAGCAGATTGGCTTCTAAGAGACCTGGCCTGGCCCTCTGCATGTCCCCAGTGGCTCTGGAGGTCATTCACCATTGTCTGCAGGGCCTTCTGATTGGCTGGCCTTAGGGAGGCCCACCCTGGTAGTCCCAGGACCCACAGGCTCATCAGCTCCTCTGAGGTCTGCAGAGGGTGGCCGGGACCACAGGGCCAGCCAGCTCTCTCAGTGATGGCCAAGGCCCGGGTCAGAGCCCTGCGTCAGCCCGGTCACCCCATGCTGCAAGTCTGGTCACCACTATGGGGTCTCTTTCTGTAAGCTCAGCTCTGATTCTTAGCCCTCCTCGAGGATCGAGAGCAGAAAGACCCCGATGCTTGCTCGTCTCCCTGGGGCTGTAGTGGACAGAGACCCTCTGCCAGCCCTGGTTTCTCCACTGGTAGCCCAGGGACAGCTCTGAGCCCTGGTGACTCATCTCCCCACTGGGCACAGGAGGGCCGCCCCTCAGCGGGGAGAGGTTGACAGAGATGTGGCTCTGAGGTGGGGAGAGACTGTGGTCGCCCACTTAGGGGGTTATTCTCCCCTGTGGGGCGGGGTTACTAGTACCTGTCCGGTGGTCTCCGTGCACCTGGGAGGGTCACACACCGTCTCCCGCACAACTTCGCGGGTCCCCGCAGGCAGCCCCGCGCTGAGTGAGGCTCCTGTGACCCCTCATGCCCCTGCACCTCTGGGGGGCTCAGATGAGGCTTGGGGGTCCAGAGGTTCAAGACTTGCCCGACACGGCCGCAGGTGGCAGGCTGGGACCGCCCCCCTTGCTCACAAACCTTCCAGGGGGCGGCAAGCCCGAGCTCAGCGATGCGGGAGCGCGTCTGCACTGAGAGGCGGACTGTGGGGGGCCCGCGGCGGAGGGGGGCTCGCACTCGGCAGAGTCGGCTGGCAGGCGAGCTGTTCCTGGAATGAGGGCTGTGTACCAACAGTGACAATAAAACACTCAGATAGCTTCAAGCTGTTGGTTCAGAGCCGCCGAGTCCGTGGAAAACAAACAAACACAGGCTTGAGAGCCTCGTGGCACCTCGTGGTTGGCAGAATGATGCCACGGGCTTGGCGGGCGACGCGTCGGCGCAGGCGGGCAGCGGGCGGGGCAGCTGCGTGAGGCTGTGGGGCCCTCCCACGTGTCCCAGGTGGGGGACCTGCCCCTCCAGGAGCCCCCTAGCCATGAACTGGAGGGGAGCCATGGCTGGCTGCCCAGGGCCCCGGACTGCACGAGTTGGGCACCTAGCCCTGCTCTGCACCAGGGCCGTGGTAACAAATGACCCCACACAGGGGGGCTTCACACAACAGAGGTGTGTTGCTCCCGGTTCTGGAAGCCAGAGTCCGAACCAAGGTGTTGGCGGGACTGTGCTCCCTCCAGAAGCTGCAGGGGAGGGTCCTTCCGGCCTCTTCCAGCTCCTGGGGGCTGCAGGCGTCCTGGGCTGTGGCCACCTGGTCCCAAGCACTGCCTTTGTCTTCACTCGGGGCCCCGCTGTCTGTCTCTCCTCCTTATGTTATAAGGACACCTGTCACTGGATTGGGGACCCACCCAGGTAATCCAGGATGGTCTCCTCTTAAGTGCTGGGGAGCCAGGAGGACCAAATCCCCCTCAAAATGAGACCAAGCAGTGGGAGAGCAGCAGACTCCCCCAGAGGCAGGCGTGGGAGGCTGTGGGCAGCGGGGGCGCCTCCAGACAGGGCTCTCCTCCCACGTGGAAAACCGCACCCTCTTGTCCCCCTGCGCTGGCCTCCCAGCCAGGGCCACCCCAGCCTTGGAGCTGCCTCATCCTGGGGACCCACGTGGGCCCCTGGTCTCTGGTCCAGGATGATGGCCACGTCCAGCTGTGGCCGTGGGCAGACACACACTGGTCGAGGGACCGAGGGCTGTCACCCCAGGCTGCTCCCCAGGGCAGCCCCGTAGGGACTCCGCCGCCACCTGGCGCCAAGCCCATGGATCTCTGCTCCATTGTCCCCTCCTGGTGCCCGTTCCCACAGCTCCCCGGTCTCTGACAGGCGCACCACCCAACAGCGACTCAGACCCAAAATGAGAGCCCTTGAAGTGAGAGAGGGGCGCCTTGTTTTAAAATGTGAGTGTTGTAAATGACAGGCCACACTCACCCCAAAGCGGAAAGAAGAGGAAGAGGAGGGCGGTACCCGCGCCGCCGAGGATGCACAGCCACCGCCCGGCCGGCCCGCGCGTGGACGGCCACGCGCCGCGAGCCAACGGCAGCAGGCGAACGGACGAGCGCTCTGGGTCCATCCCCAGAGAAACAGAATGCCCATCGACGGGGGTGCACGAGCCTCACCAACAAGCGGAGTGAAAGACGCGAAGGAAAACCCACCCTCCGCGCCCACCGCGCGCAGCCCGGAGCAGGCGGCGGGCGGGGGAGGGCAGTCCTGGCGCTCCGCGGGGGCGGGGCTCGTAGCCGGGCTGTCCCCCGCCTCGGGCGCACCCTTCCCACGTGGGCACGTCACGTGGCCCAAGCCACGCCCCTGGGGGCGGGAGCTGCTCCGCGCGCGTGCGCCGCCCTTGCGAGCGGACCCGGGTCGCCCCCGTCGCAGAGGTGAACGTGCGAGCTCGGAGCCCTCCTTCCCGTGGAAATAGCCGCTGTGAATGCTGCGCGCGCGGCAGCAGATGAGGAAGGCCGGCCGGGCCCCACACGCCCCGATGGCCGATTTAACCGCACACCCAGAGGGATGGGCTAACTTCTGCATAAAAATGGGGGAACAGAGACTCTGTTCATGATTGCTCGTAGCTGCGTCGGGAAGCTCTGGAGGACACTGAGGACCGTGGTAATAGAGCGTGAGCTGGCGGCTCCGGAGGCTGGGTGTCCCCGCGGGGTGCACGGGGCGGGGCGCTCCCCGGAGCCTTCTGTAAGGCGCCGACCCCGTTCGTGGGGCTCCACCCGCACAGCCTCCCCGGAGCCCACCTCCACATACCATCACCTCGGGGCTTAGGAGTCAACGCGGGCATTTGGGGGGCCGCAGACATGCAGACCGTAGCGGGCGCTGTCCCGAGACAGCATGAGTCTGAGTCCCCTGCCCGCCCCCAGGGCCGAGGGGTGTGTGTCCACGGGGCTGTGAAGGGCCTGGGAGTGCGCTTTGGAGAAGCCCAGCCGCGGCCTCCACGCGCACTTCCACGGACAGCTCACTCTTGGGGCCTACCTGCCTCTCGGCCTCGGTACCTCTTTATCTGGCTGTTCGCTTGTGCCCCTTATCACAAACCAATACACGCAAGTAGCTTGTTTCTCTGAATCCTGTGAACTGTTTCAGCAAACGATCAAACCCGAGGCCAGAGTCCTGGGAATCCCTGACTTGTATCTGGTCAGAAGTGCGAGTGGTCCAGACCTGTGACCGTGGTCTGGAGTGGGGGTGATCTCGTGGGACTGAACCCTGGACCCTTGGGGTCTGTGCCGAGTCCCGCTTCTTAGCGTCAGATTGGACTAAATCGTAGGACACCCTTCAGAGTCTGCAGAGAATTGTGTGATTGCTTGGTGTGGAAAACCCCACACATTTGGTGCGGGAAGTGTTCTGTGTGTAAAACAACATCCTGGCGGTGGAGATGTTTTCAGACTCCTCTTGGTTCCAACGACCCTGACAATCTTGAGCAATCCTGGTCAGGTATTTTGTCAGGTTTTTCCAAATTCTGTTGGGATTTGATGTCTTTCTCATGGTTGGCTGGTGGTGTGGGTCTGGGAGGCGATCACGGAGATCGTCACATCACATGCAGGAAGCACACGATCCACATGACGTGTCACTGCGGGTGCTGGCCTTGGTCACCAGGCGGAGGTGTGTTTATCAGGTTTCTCCACTGGAAAGTGACTCTTTCCCGCCCCATCCACACTGTCCTCCAGAAGGAAGTCACTCTGTACAGCCCACACCTAAGGGACAGGGCCATCCCTCAACGGCGGCGGGGCGGGGGGAACACCTCCTTAATGGGGGAACATCTACATAAATTATTTGGAATCCATCTGCACAGAGATTTGTCTCTCCTCTCCCATTTACTTATTCGGTCATTTAAATCAGTTCAGACCCACAGGAATTATTTTCTTGTTTGGATTATAATCCATTGCTATTTACTTTGTTGCTCACATTGTTCCAGCTCTGTCCCTTGGGTCCGTCATCACAGAGCCTGCCCTCATCAAGGCAGAGTTGTTTGCTTAAGCCGTCTCTTACTCCAGGCTCGTCTTGTGTGTTTCCCGGTCCCAGGATCAGCCTTTTCTCCAAGGAGCCCTGGTTCTTTTTCCTGGAGAACGGTGGTGCTAGACACCAAGAGCTAGGCGCTGGGTGTGCTCATTGCCACTGGGACTGCATTGCCTCTCGGCCTCTCTGCCAACAGAGAGAAGTGTGTGTGCTAATTGCAAGGCTACGTCTCTGTAATACTTCCATATGTAATCATTTGTAGCTATATCATGCTAAACGTGAGTTCATGCGGACATTTCCACCTCTAATCTCCACCACATGGGTCATTCCTCCCCTTGCTTCTGTGCAAATTCCCACCCCAGCGGTGAGAAGTCTGACTCCTGCTTGCCTGCCAAGTACTTCTTGTTCTGTTCCAGTACACATGCCCCGTGGCATCAGACTGTGCATCCTGAGCCTCATGGAGAGCAGCTTTATCAAGCAGAGTCCAGTGCTTGGGGACACTTCCTTCTGCTTTTAGGCTTGCACATTTGACTCATTCCCAAACTTACTTAGGCCAGCACCTTCTCTCCCATTCTCCTTCACTGAGGCTTTTCCACACATTTGTGTCACAGCTAAATTCTCTCAACACAGAGTGTATCCCTTCTGGGAAACTTGAGACCTAAATTGTTGGTTTTTAATTGACGTACATTAAGGGTCTCCCTGGGCTGTAAAGTTCTATGGGTTTTGATAAATGCATGATGTCCGTATCCAATGTTACAGAATCCTACAGAATGGTCTCACTGCCTGTGCTCCGTCTGTTAACCCCTTCCCTCCCCCAAGCACCTGGCATGCCCTGACCTTTTTAGTGACCATAGTTTTGCCTTTTCCAGAGTGTCCTATGGTTGGAATCATTCAGTCTGCAACCTTTCCAGACTGGCCTCTTTCACTTAGTGATATGCATTTAAGTTTCCTCCTTATCTTTTCATTACCCGATAGCTCGTTTCTTTTCATTGCTGAGTAATATTCCATTGTCTGGAATTTATCCATTCACAGACTGAAGGAAACCTTAATTGCCTCCAGTTTTGGGTGATGATGATGATGAAAACTGCCATAAACATTCCAGTGCAGGTTTGTGTGGACATACGTTTTCCTATCAGTTGGATAAATACTGAGGAGTGCAATTGTTGGCTTATATTGTAACATTATGTTTAGCTTGTAAGGAAGTGTAGAACTGTTTTTCCAAGTGACTGCACCATTTTGCATTCCCACCAGGAACAAATGAGCGTTCTTGTTGCAGCACATCCTTGCCAGCACTCAGTGTTGCCAGTTTCTTTTTTATTTTAGCCATTCTAATGGATGTGTAGCAGTATCTCATTGTTTTAATTTGCAATTCCGTAATCAGAAATAGATCTGCTTTTTTTTTTTGCCATCTGCGTATCTTCTTTGGTGAGCTGCCTGTTTCGCTCTTTTGCCCATTTTTAATTGGGATATTTGTTTTCTGGTTGCTGAGTAAGATTTCTGTATATTTTTGGACAGACTCGAGAAGCTGAATAAACAAATGGACAGACCATGTATGAAAACAGGACTCTGGCCCACACCCGGAAGCTGCCATTGTTCACAGTAGCCAGCCTGCTGTAAGCTGCACTCACAGGAAGTCAGACCATGATCACCAGCAACAATCCAGGAAACCAAACTAATCCCTGTAGCAGTCAACCCCAAATTGCCAGGACTTTATTTGTAACTGACACATCCTTAATTTTTGTCCCCACTTCCAACTTAGGACCAGTCAGAGAAAGCCAAATATGCTTCCCTAAGCAACCACATGGGACGCCCACTTCCAGAGCCCAGCTGCCCAGGCTCGGTCAGCATCCACCTGAGCTGTGCTTTCCCACAACAAACTTTTCCCACTCTTCTGCCTGCCTTTGCATCTCCGGCAAACATGAGTGATGGTGGCCAAATCCCTTGCTACAGCAAACTTTGAACAAATAGGCTTTGCCTCTTCTCATTTGGTTTGTCTTCATTTATTTCCACAAAGCGTTTTATCAGATAGGTGCTTTGCAAATATTTCTTTTCTCAGTCTTCAGCTTGTCTGTTGGTTCTCTTAACAGTGTCTTTCGGAGAGCATAAGCTTTGAATTTTAATGAAGTCCAATTTCTATTTTCTTTCATGGATCATGCTTCTGGTGTTTTATCTAAAAACTCATCCCAAGGTCACTTGGACTCCCCTACAACCTCTTCTAGGAATTTTTAAGTATTACATTTTATATTTAGGTCTGTGACCCATTTTGAGCTCATTTTTGTGAAGGATGTAAGATCTGTGTCTAGACTTTTTTGAATGTCCAGTAGTTCCAGCACCATTTGTTGGAAAGACTATCCTTTTTCCATTGTACTGCATTTGTGTCCCTGCAATAGATCAGTTGGTTATATTTGTGTGAGTCAATTTCTGAGATCTCTAGTCTGTTCCATTTATACATTTTACATATGGCTGTATTTCATTGGCCAATATTTTGTTGAGGACATTTGCATCTATGTTCATGAGAGTTACTGGTTTATAGTTTTCATTCTTTGTACTATCTTTATCTGGCGTTGGCATTAGGGTAACGTTGACCTCATAGAGTAAATTAAGAAGTGTTCCCCCTGCTTCTATTTTCTGGAAGAGATTATAGAAAATTGGCACCATTTCTTCCTTAAATGTTTGGTGGATTTCACCAGTCAAGCTACCTGGGCCTGATGCTTTATTTTCCAGAAGGCCATTAATCATCGATTCGCCTCTTTAATAGACATAGGCCTAAATCAGATTATCTATGCGTCCTTGTGTGAGTTTGGGTAGTTTTTGTCCTTCAAGGAATTGGTCCATTTCATCTAAGTTATCAAATTTGTGAGCATAGAGTTGTCCATAGTATGCTTTTATTATCCTGTTAATCCCCATGGGATCAGAAGTGCAGTCAGTCTGGCTCAGCAATCCTTAGAAATGACAGATTGAGACCCACCTGAGGCCACCTTTCCAAAGTTTGGCATGGGTTGCTGGATGTGCTCTGAATTTGCCTTGTTACTGAGTTTATTTCTGACGACAGACTCTCCATTTTGAATCAGCTTCTGGTATAAGGTTAGATTCCAATCTTCCCCTTCCGTTTCATCCAGATCAAGGTACGATGCTGGCATCGCAGTGGTTCTACTTTAAATCAGAACCGTCCTTAGGATTGGGGACCGCAGCCAGGAGCATGGAGATCTGGGTCAACAAGGTGGTAGGGCTTGTCTGTGCCGAGCTAAGCCTGCAGGGGCCTCAGAGGAGGCTGTTCTGCTTTGTTAGGGTCACGGGCAAATGATGTGAAGGTAAGCAGCTAGGAGCGGAGGCAGCCCCACCTGATGGAGAGTGACTGAACTTGTAGCGGTGCCTCTCAAGCTTGTCAGCATATTGAAACTTAAGGAAAATTCTGATGTCCAGGCTCTGTGCCAGAGACGCTCACTTAATTGGTTTGGGGTGCAGCCTGTGTTCGGGTACCTTGGATAAAGTTCCAAGCGCAGGCACCACTACATCTTGACACGTTTCACCCATATAAGTCACCAAAAAATGGAAAAGAGAGAAGGAAGGAATGTGTTAGGGCCCCTTGGATGGTCACACCTCAGGAAGCCAAAGGGCCTCATTTGCCATGTGACAGTGCTGACTTCTTCACCTGTGAAGTCATATGCTGTCCCCAGGAGAGACTGGAAGAGCCTGATGTAGACCATTCCAACCCTGTGAGGTCACTGATGTAAGTTGTAACACGCTAAAGAGAACAAAACAAGCCTGATGGCTCCCACTTAGCCTTAGGAACACTTACGCCCTTAAACTTCTCACTAGAAATTAAAGAAAGCCTCTGCCTGAAGGCTCTGAATGAGAAAGGAGTCCTTGGATGTCATTGCTGTCAGTCTGCTTGGGTGTAAAAGAAAGATTGCCTGCAGGAAGGGGAATGGCTGGGTTGTTTGTACAGGGCTTGACTGCGGAGGCACCTGGTTTTGCCTTTTCCTGCCTGGAGTATGGTCTGGCTTCAATCCCAGGTGAATGTCAGAAGGAACCAGGAACAAGCTCTAGAGTGTCTAAATGCAGCCAAACAGACAGAAAGGCTACCATGAGATTAAGAGAAATGAACAGAATGTATGGGCTTATCTGACTGAAAAGTCCAGCAGGAGTGACTTCAGGCATGGCTGAATCAAGGTGCTCCATGATTTGCCATCAGTCTGCCTCCACCTTTACTTTCTACCATCCTCTCCTTTGGCCGCCTCCTCTCACAGGCTTTCCGTTCATGGTAGCACATGGTTTCTGCCATTGCCAGCTTGGCAGCCCCAAGGGAAAGGGAACGTATAAACTGCTTCTTGCTTCCAGTGGCCACTTCCCCTTCCCTCGTTGGAATGGAATTTTGAGCAAAGCCTACAAACCCAGTTACCTATTGACTACCTCCCTAGGTCTGCTGGAATCTTCTGTGAGCTCCTCCAGATCTATTTGCTGTCCCTCTCCACCCTGCTGTCTGCCTGGGGAAGCTGCCCTGCATGAACAATAGCCACAGACTCCCTTGCACTCTCTCTTCTAAAAGGATCTGGCCAATGAGCAGCTCTGGCAGGAAACTGTTGTCACGTTATTTATTCCTCCAGCTCCTTGCTTGTCAGCATTGCCTCAAGCTGGCCGTGTCACTTCTCCAGAGTTCACATTTCCTTCCACAGCAACCCTCTGCACCTGACTTTCCCTGTTCTGCTTCCTCCCCTCACCCTTCAGACAGGAGTGGTAACAGTTCTTGTTTGTTACTAGTTTGGGGTACAGCACTATTGCTTGAGGGTTCCTATAGCCTACCCACAGTTAGAATGTACTCTCTGGATCTTCCTGAATGCTAACAGATGCACAGGATTTGGTGGAGGAAAAGGCTCTAGCCAGTTGGATATGCACAGAAATGATGTGGGAAACTTCCAGGTCACACCCTGAAAGGAAGAAGTGTGCATCCTACCACCTTTGTTTCACCCTCTTCACTGTCTGGAAGGCAGATTAAGTAAAAATCCATCTTGGACACGTGGACAAGAGCAACATCCTCGGGGATGGTGGAGCAAAAATATAGCAAGAGCTAGGACTCCTGCATGCTCCATAAAGGAGAGCTGCCAACCAAATCAGACAAAACTACTGTTGGGGTATTTCAACTGTGGCGATTTAGGGCTCCTGTCCCCGCAGCTGAACCCATGTTCAACCACACAGTGACCCTCTCTTTCTCAACAGTTCCTGTCAATGTTCCAAAATTATCTCTCTGGCCTTGAGCCACATCTCCAACCACAATCCAATCATTACTGCCTAGGAAATGGAATATCCTAACTGGCCAGGCTTGGGTCCATCCCTGGAGCTGGAGCCCTGATACCAGAAGAAGGGGAGATTTGTGCTGGGTAAGCAAAAGCAACTGTTCCTTATAGTTGTGACCACAGCCACATTGAGCACCAGGCACCTACATCCGATATGGCTTCACCTTTGCCGTATTTTATTCTTAGCTCTTGTCATCCCATGGGCCAACTGGGCTTAGTTGGGCTGTTCTTCCCTGGTCTCTTGCAGTGGAGGGTAAATGAAGCTGGAGTCATCTGGAAGCTCACTTGGCTGGCCATCCAAAATGGCAACAGTTGAAGCTGGCTGTTCGCTGGAAGTTCAGCTGGGGCTGCTGACCAAGGTGTCCACACACAGCCTCTTGATATGGTTTGGGTTTCTCACAGAAAAGTGGTCCCAGTGTAGTGGTCCCACACTTCCTACATTGTAGCTGACTTCCAAGAGGCAGGAAGAGGAAACTATCAGGCCATTGAGGGCTATGCCCAGAACTGCCATGGCATCATTTCTACCATATGCTTTTAAACAAAGAAGCCTCAGGGCCACCCAGTTTCAGAGGTGCTCAGAAATATGTTTCACCTCTGCAGTGGTAGTGACAAGTTCACACTGCAAAAGAGAATGTAGGAAGGGAAAGACTGTGGCAGCTATCTTTGGAAAATACGACCTGTCACAGTCTGCCCTCTGGTCACAGTTCTCATCCCTCCCATATACAAAATACGCTCACCTCTCATTCATCCAAGACCCCAAAGTCTCATCCCATTACAGCACCAGCTCGAGGTCCAGGTCTTATTAAATTAGGTCCAGGTGTGCATGAGACTCCTCAAGTGCAACACCTCAAATATGGTTCTTCTTTATGAAGACCTGTATGATACAAGTGATCTGCCCCCATCACACCCAATATGAAATGGGGACATGGAATAACTGTCACCTCACTCTTAACCAAAAATGGACCTCACAACCCTAAAATCCAGCCAGGTACATTGTGTCAGCTCCCTGATTAGGACAAGTTCTGTTTCCTGAAAGTGGTTCTCTGTGGTTCTGGTTTTACTCTTTGAGCTCTAAGCTCTATTGCTAGAATCATTCCTCATTTTCCATCACAAAGGGTCCACATTTTCAGCTGAGTAGTTTCCTCAGCCTGTTTCTGCCTTAGGAAGTGGAGGGCTCAAAGGCTTCCTTTGGTTTTAAGCTCTCTTTCCCTTTTAGTCCACGCTGATATAACTTCTTTATAAGATGTGTGGGTTTCCTGTATATCAACTTATAATATCTTGAGACAGGCTCTTCTCTACCTTGGGTTGAGACTCAGGGTATATGGGATATCATCCTTATGATTCTTTAAAACCCTTTTTAGAGGAGAGAGTCTACTAGAGTGGTTCTCAACTGGAGGTGATTTTGCTACTGCCTGAGGAACATGTGGCAATGTCTGGAGCATTTTTGGTTTTCACAAGTGATGAGGTGCTGTCATCTAGGGAGTAGAGAGCTGAAATGATGCTAAACAACCAACAATGCACAGAAGAGCTCCCTACAAAAGGAATTATCCAGCCCCAAATCTCAATAGAACCAAGGTCAAGGAACACTGGTCTACAGGAACTGTCCTAAATATTTCTAAATTCTCAAGTAAGCATCTTACAGTCACGTGCTTGTCTTCATTTTTACTCTGAGACATCTTGATATCCTTAATTTGATCTTTAGCCTATAGCCTCTCATTACTTTGAGTATCTTTTGCTGTCTTGAGAGGCTGAAAATGAGAAACAGCTTTATTTTCAAATCCAGTAAGTCCTAACAATAGCACATAACTACTCACTTCATGAAACTCCTTTAAATGTTTTATTGTTTATTATGTAATATTATATAATAAACCATCATGAAACAAAAACCAACTTAAGAAATGAACATGAAAGTGCACCTGGGTGGCTCAATCAGTTAAGCGTCTGCCTTTGACTCAGGTCATGACCCCGGGTTCTGGATCAAGCCCCACATCAGGCTCCCTGCTCAGCAGAGTCTGCTTCTCCCTCTCCTTCTGCCCCTCTCCCTGCTCATGCTCTCTCTCTCTCTCTCTCCCACTAACTCTCTCTCAAATAAATAAATAAAATCTTAAAAAAAAAAAAAAAAGAAAGAAATGAGCATGAAAGTTCTTTCCCCTCCTGGATGGATAGTTAAGATGTATGTGTGTCTGGAGCTAACAACACACAGAGTTTGACAATAGAGCCAACACCAAAGAGTCAAAACTGATGCATATATCATGGTGACATTGTTTGAGAAATAAGTTCATTATTGTGTGCCACCAGCAAGGTGGCAGAATTGAGTTCTACCACTATTCTTCCCAAAATTGTCAAATAATTTTGACAATTACCCGTGGATGAGAGTACCTTTGTAGGAGTCCATAAGTCAAGTGGAAAAGTTCTAGCACACTGCTGGAGAAAAAAAAATACAATAGACACATTGAAGGAGTGATTTTACCTGCATCACCCCTCCCCAGCCAGTACAGTTCAGTGCCAAGAGAGACCTCTCCCCAGCCAGTGATTTCTCCCATAGAGTAAAGTACGAGCTTGTGAATGAGTGTCTAGCTTCCCCAGCTACATGAGATGCTACCCTAAAGGTCCACTACTTTCTTCACACTCACAGAATACTGTGAAGTGTTGAAGTGACCTGCAAAGATGAGAAGTTGGGAAAAGGCAGGGAACAAAGCAACCAGGACTCAGAACTCATCAGATCTTACTAACCACTTCAGGGACTGCATCAGGAAGCCTGCCCACAAGCCAGTCAGTATGCCTTGCTTACAGAGCCCCCCAATGGCTCGTGGGCACCCCCAATGATTCATGCACCTCACTCACCCTCCTCCTCTGTGGCTGGCTCCCTGCCCATGTTCCCATGGAGAGCAAGTGTGAGCCTTTGCAGAAACAGCTAGAGAGCATGCACAGAAAACAAGCCCAGTTCTGTAAGATTGGGAGAAGGCATACAAACTTGAATGTTCCAGGGCGCCACCCTAGGAAAAACAAACAGAAGACTCTCAGCACCTGGCTTGGCTCTGCAGGATCACTAGAAGACATACAATCTTAAAAATTCCTCCCAAGAGGAAACAAGAAGTACAGAGTGGGTGCATTCATAGGAAAGGTCTAATAAAGCTTCAGAATCCCTAGCCAGGCTGACTGATGAAGACATCTCTTTTCCAAAGCCAGTCAGCAAAGACTGGAGGAGATGACTACTTCTTCAGATATGAAGACAGCAACACAAGACTTCAAGAAACATGAAAAAAATCAAGAAAACATGACCTCATGAAAGGAGTACAATATTTTTTCAGTAACTGACCTCCCAAAAATGGATCTATGAGTTACCTGACAAAAAATTCACAGCAATAGTTTTAAGGAATCTCAGTGAGGTACGAAGGAACACAGATCAACAACTCAAAGAAATCAGGAAAACAATACAAGAACGAAATAAGAACAGAGAAATAGAAATTCTTAAAAAAGAACCAAACAAAAATGGGATGGTTACTGGCGGGGGAGGGGTAGAGGGTGAAACAGGAGATGGGGATGAAGGAGTGCCCTTGTCATGATGAGCACCAGGTGTTGTATGGAAGTGTTGAATCCACTACATTTTACACCTGAAACTAATATTACACTGTATGTTAATTAACTGGCTTCTAAATAAGAACTTAAAAAAAATAAAGAGTATTTAGAGCCCTCTCCCCAAAAAACAAAGAACCAAACAGAAGTTCTGGAGCCTAAGAAAACAATGAATGAAATGAAACATGCAATCAGGAGCATCAACAGCAGACTAGATCTAAGCAGAAGAAAGAATCTCTGAACTCAAAAATAGGTCAGATGAAATCATCCACTCAGAGAAGAAAAAAAAGGAAAGGAGTGAAGAAAGCCTATGAGAATTATGGTACATCATCAGATGAACAATATACATATTATGGGAGTCCCAGAGGAAGGAGAAAGGGACAGAAAGCTTATTTAAAGAAATAATGGCTAAAAACTTTCTAATCTGGGGAGAGATGTGGACATCCAAGTACATGAAACTCATAAGTCCCCAAACAGATTCAACCCAAGGAGGACTTGCCAAGACACATTAAGAAAAAATGTGTTAAAAAATCAAAGACAAAGAATTTCAAAATCAGCAAGAGTAAAGAAACTTATCAATACTCCCATTAGTCTATCAGTGGATTTCTTAGCAGAAACCTTGCATGACAGGAGAGTGGGGTGAGATATTAAAAGAGCTAAAAGAAAAAACTGCTATCCAAGAATACTTTACCCAGAAAACTATCGTTCAAAAATGGAGAGCGCTAGCCTGCTAGCTGAGTGGTCAGGCTGCCTCTGCCTATGCCCTGGATAAATGGAGGTGTTAGTGGACGTTAGAAATGAAATCTTATTTTTAAAATCAAATATTTAGGGACGTCTGGGTGGCTCAGTTGATTAAACGTCTGCCTTCAGCTCAGGTCACGATCTCAGGGTCCTGGGATCGAACCCCACTTTGCGGAATCCCTGCTCAGCAGGGAGTCTACTTCTCCCTCTCCCTCCCCCTGCTCTTGCACTCTCTCTCTCTCAAGTAAATAATAAATAAAATATTTTTTAAAAAAGAGTTCAATTCACCAAAATGTTCTAACAATTGTAAATACATATTCACCTAATATTGGAGTGCCTAAGGACACTAAACAAATAGCAGATCTGAAAGGAGAAATAAAAAGCAATGTAATAGTAGTAAGGAACATCAGTACCTCACTTTCAGTAATAGATAGGTCATCCAGACAGAAAATAGACTTGGACTTGAACTACACTTTAGACCAAATGGACCTAACAGACATAGGACATTCCATCCAACAGCAACAGAACACACATTCTTCTCAGGTGTACACTTAACATTGTCCAGGATAGATCATGTGTTAGGTCACTAAACAAGTCTTAACAAACTCAAGAAGATTGAAATAATATTCAATTATCTTTTCTGACCATAATTGTATGAAACTAAAAATCAATAACAAGAAGAAGGTGGGCAATTCACAGATATGTGGAACCTACAGAACCTGTGGAATGGGAGAAAATATTTGCAAACCACATAGCTGTTAGGGAGTTGATATCTAAAATATATAAGTAAGTCATACAACTCAATAGGAAAAAAAAAACATAATCCAACTTTAAAATGGGCAAGGACCTAAACAGACAACTTTCCAAGGACATAAAAATGGCCAACATGAAAAGGTGCTGAATATCACTAATCATCAAAGAAATGCATGCAAATAAAAACCATAATGATTTACCACTTCACAACTACTAGGATGGCTAGTATCAAAAAACAAGTGGTACCAAGTGTTGGTGTGGATATGGAGAAAAGGGACTCCTAATGCACTGTGGGTAAGAATATAAGCTGATGCAGCTACTATGGGAAACAGTATGAAGGTTCCTCAAAAAATTCAAAATGGAGCTACCATATGACCCAGCAATCTGCTTCTGAGTATATATCTGAAGGAAATCAGCATCTCCAAGAGATATCTGCACTACCATGTTGATTGCCACATTATTTACAATAGCCAAGATATGGAAACAACCTGTATCTGTCAACAGATGAATGGATAGAGAAAATATTATATATGATGGAATATTATTGAGCAATTAGAAAGAGAGTGAAATCTTGCCATTTGTGACAACATGGATAACCCTAAAGGACATGATGCTAAGTGAATAGGACAGAAAAAGAAATAGAAATACTGTATGATCTCACTCGTATGTGGGATCTAAAAACAATTAAAAAAAAAGTCAAACTCGGGCGCCTGGGTGGCTCAGTTGGTTAAGCGACTGCCTTCGGCTCAGGTCATGATCCTGGAGTCCTGCGATCGAGTCCCGCATCGGGCTCCCTGCTTGGCGGGGAGCCTGCTTCTCCCTCTGACCCTCCCCCCTCTCATGTGCTCTCTGTCTCTCTCATTCTCTCTGTCTCAAATAAATAAATAAAATCTTAAAAAAAAAAAAGTCAAACTCATGGAAACAAAGTAGAATAGTGGCTGCCAGATGGGGAGGGGGAAATGGGCAGATGTTGGGCAAAGGGTACAAACTTCCAGTTGTAAGATGAATAAGTTCTGGGGAGCTAATGGACAGCATGGTGACTATGTTTAATAATGCTGCATTGTATGTTTGAAATTTGCTAAGAGAGTAGATGTTAAGTGTTCTCACCACATATGCACAAAAATGGTAATTATGTAAGGTGACAGATGTGTTCAATCATTCCACAATGTATATGTGTATCAATCACCACATTGTAGACTTTAAATATATACAATTTTATCAGCTCGATAATGGAAAAAAATAAATAAAATGACCACACTATTAAATCTACCTGTATACTCCATCTACCCTGTCTCCCCCTACCCTGTGCCACTGGATAAGTAACTACCATCCTGTATATTGTGTTTATCATTCTTTTGCTTTGTTGTAGAATTTTATCACATGTGTATCCCTAAATGCACATTGCCCTATTTTGCTTTGTTTTGAGTTCTATAAAAATTGTATCATGCCATGTATATTATCCAGAAACCTCCTGTTTTTACTGTGCATTGTTCTAAGACAATATTGAATTTGGTTATAGTTCATTTTTTGTTGCTATATAATATTCCATTGTATTAATGCATCACAATTTATTTATCCATTCTTTTGCTTATGGGAATATGAGTTATTTCAAGATTTTTGCTCTTATGCACAATACTGCTTTTAACATTCTTGAACATATCTCCTGACACACATATGTCAAAATGCCTCTAGGCTCTATTAACTAGGACTGGAACTGATGAGTCATAAGTATGCATTACCTTTAACTCCACAGGATATCAAATCATTTTTTTTAAAGATCTGTATTTTTTATTTATTTGAGAGAGAGAGTGAGAGAATGGCAGAGGCAGAGAGAGAAGCAGACTCCCCGCTGAGCAGGGAGCCCGATGCAAGGCTTGATTTCAGGACCCTGAGATCATGACCTGAGCTGAAGGCAGACACTTAACTGATTGAGCCACCTAGGTGTCCCTCGAACCATTTTTTAAAGTATTGCACTGACCCTAACCCAGTGGGCAGGATGGGTCTCACATTCCTGGGTCAGGCAGTGCTCAGGAAGGACGATCTCATTGGGCATGACTCCCCTGAGCTGCAGTGACTTGGGATGAGGGTCCTGCTAGGTGGGTGACCCTCTTTTACAGCCAATAAACACCCCTTGATGTCAAGCTTTGAAAATCACAGTGCCTGACTTAATCATTTATTATGAAGGCATCCATTTCAAAGACAGCTATCTGCAGAAAACGCATTGCCATCGCAAAGACAAGATAAAGTGCATGGCTGCCTCCAAAAGATGTTGGTTGATTTTGACAACTGACCATTTGGGTCACCTGCTTTTTCTTGTCTTACACTTCCACTTCCTGTGATTATGTTTTTTGGGCAGTCCTTCTCTCTCTCTCTCTTTCTCCCTCCAACCCCCCCCCACGGACCTTGTTTTGTGGCCACAACTGTGCTGTGTAATTTCCAGGTCTTGTATTTTAAAAGTTTTTCAAAGTTTCCTGGTAGTTGTAGCTGAAGGGCTTCTTGCAATCATAATAAGAATCACCAGGCTGGGTCCAACCACAACGATGGTTTTTAATAAGCTGAGACCTGCACAAAACAGGTAAAAGGGTAGGGAGAGTCCCAGACTGAGGAAAAGTCCCCAGGGCCCACACCTCTACATACAGAAGTTGAGTAGCCTGACAGGAAGCTCCCCCTACCGCCTCAGCCTCTTCCCACCCTGCCCTGGTGCACCTAACAGTCATTGGTCCACCCTTCCAGTACCCAGCCAGTTCACCACCTTTGGAAAAGCCAGGTAATAGAAACTTTGGAGAAATCTAAACTACTTGGGAAGGGGGGCCCAGAGCACTGTCCAGCATCTGGACCACAGCTGCTCCATCTCACACCATGAACGACAATTCCCAGCCCTTTTTCCCTGGTGCACAGACCAGCACCCCCAACCTATGAGAAGCTCAAGGAAGAGCTTGAAGGGGCTGTACCCAGGGTACTCCAGAGCTCGGCTCCCATGGGGACCACCATGACTGACATCCGCAATGAGACCTCCATGCCCAACCACATGGTATGGTCCCTGTTCAACACAATCTTTCTGAACTAGTGCTGCCTGGGCTTCATGGCATTCACCCACTCCATGAAGTCTAGGGACCAGAAGGTGGTAGGTGACATGATGGCGACCCAGGTCTATGCCTCCACTGCCAAGTGCCTGAACATCTGGGCCCTGGTCTTAGGCCTTGTTCTGATCATTACCTTCATTATTATTTTTGCCACTGGTTCATGAGTGATTTCCCAAGCAATTTCAGAGATCATAAAAAGTTACGGAGGCTACTAGTCGCTGTCCATGGCCTGAGGCTGTCACTCCTTCCCCTGAATTTTATGTCCACATCAGTCTATAGTTGAATTCAATAAAGCACTTGTGTGTGAAAAAAAGTATTTCACCAATATCACACTCCCAAGCAGTTTATGTATCAGTACACCTCTCCTCCTCCTCACAATGCTTGGCTTTGTTAAACTTCTAATTGTTTCCCAATCTAGTAGTCACAATATAGTTTCTTCTTGTGATCTTAATTTGTATCTTCTAGATTAATTTTTTTATGTTACTGACCACTCGTGCTGCTTCTTCCATTAACTAATCTTTTGTCCATTTTCTTCTTGGTTTATTTATTTTCTTATTGAGTTCTTTATGTATTATCAATACTAATCCTTTGTTGTTTCTGGGTTGCTTACATCTTTTGCCAGCTTCTGACTTGTCTTTTCACTTTATGGAGTCTTTGAAAAGAAAAGTTTATAATTTTATAAGTCAACATCTAATAAAATCCCTGAGAATTCTTCCCTAGGAATGTCATGCCCACTCTTAACCCTCTCTATTTTCATGAAGTTTTTTAGAATTAGAACTCTGTTGAGATTTTGATTGAAGTTCTAGAGATCAACATATGCAGAACTCACATCCATATGTACCAAATAATTCAATTCATGAACATGGTACATTTCTCCACTTAGTTTAAAAAAAAAAATCTTCCAAAAGATAAAGTTTTCTAAAACTTGTACTTATTTTATTAGACTTATGTCTATTTTGTGGGTTTTTAAATTGTGTATTTTTAATTTTTTCATTGCTGGTATACAGAAATACAATTAATTTTTGTATACTGATCTTAGATGGGACACTTTATTAATCTTTTAATATTACTATCACCTTAGAGCCTTTTGAATTTTTCCATGTACACATCAAGATAATGTCTTACTTCCCAAACCACATAGAATTTCTTCTTGCCTTACAGACCAGGGCCTCCAGTACCAGGCTGATAGAAGCAGTGATAGTAAATATATTTTCTTGTTGAAAATTTCTTGCTGGTTTTGAAGGCAATGCTTCTAATGTTTCACAATTAAGAATTGTGTTTGCTATAAGTGTTTGAACAATACCTTTTACCAAGTTAAATAAGCTCCCTATTATTTCTGGTTTGCTTAGAAGTTATTGTTCCCCTAAATATATGTAAACATTTATAAGTTTATTTTCTAGGTCTACTGAAATGATTATATGTACTTTCCCCTTTACTGAGTTAGGATGAGTGAATTCAATTTATAGATATTTTAATGTTACAATACCCTATATCCTTAAGATAAAGCCTGTTTATGATATATTTGTTTAGGAATTTTTGTGTTTTTGTTCTTGAGTAAGACTAGCTTGAAATTTTCCTTTCTTATTGTACCCTTGTTTGCTTGTGATATCAAGGTTATTATTGTCTCATAGAATAAGTTTCATAAGTAGTCTCTAATATGCTAGTCTTTGGGAGAGTTTGTGAAACACCAGAATAATCTCTCCTTCTACATCTTAATAGAAATTGCCTGGAAAACCAGCAGGCTAAAGTGTTTTTTTTATGAGATAAGTTTTAGCCCCTGATTCAGTTTTTGAATTATTATAAAATTGTTCAGAATTTCTCTTTCTTCCTGAGTCAATTGTGGTAGCTTAAGTTTTTTCTAGAAATTGAGCTATTTCATCTGTTTTCAAATATATTGGGAAAATCAATATTTATAATATTCTATGATGGCATCTTCTGTATCTGTTATTAGGTCTCTTTTTTATTCTTAATATTTTTTGCATTTTAGCTCTTTTTTCTTAAGAAATATGGCCAGAGATTTGTCTGTTTTGTTTATATTTTAGGAAATATTTGACTTATTTGAAACTTTCTGTTGTTTCTTTGTGTTCTAGTTCATCCATAGTCATATCTTTACTTTTATCTCCTTCCTTCAGCTTTCATTTTTTTTCTACTTCTTTATGTTATTTTATTCTTTGTCTTATCTAAGTTAAATGCTTAACTCATTTATTATCATCCTCTATCTTTTTCTAATATAAGCATTTAAGGCTAGAATTTCCTTCAAAGTACAATTTTCATGGCTTCCCACACGTTTGCTATGTAATATTTTTATTATTGTTCAGGTCAAAAGATTTTCAAATAAATGTGTGATAATATTTCATTTAACTCATGATCTATTTAGAAGTGTGGTTATTAGTTTCTTAGTGAGGAATTTTAAATTTACCTTTTTGTTACTAACTTCTGATTTAATTACATTATGGTGACAGAAAGTGATCTGTATAATCCCCAGTTCTTTGAAATTTGTTGCAATTTGTGTCATAGCCTAAATGGTCAGTAATTTGCTCTGTTGCATTTTTTTTTTTACCATTTTATATGTGCTACAAAGAAATATGTATTCTTTAATTGATGAATGCGGTGTCCATCTCTTGCTGTTTATAATCCATTGTCTCCATTATATCTATTATATCCATCAAATTAAGCTTGTAATTATGCTAGTAAGATCACACACACACACACACACACACACACACACACTGATTTTTGGCGAATTGACATATCCATAACTGAGAGACTTGTGTTAAAATCTTCCATTACAATAGTGGGTTTCTCTATTTTCATCCACATTTTGCTTTATATATTTTAAAGCTGTTTTATTGGGTGCATATTGTTTGAAATTATTATATCTTCCTGGTGAGCTAAGGCACTTTTCATTACACAATATTAATTTTTATCCCCAATAATTCTTATATATTTAAGTGTGTCTTGTTTGATATCTACATAGGTTCTCCTGATTCTCTAGGTTAATAATTTTTAGTCTATTTTTATATCTTTTACTTTCAATTTTTACACATTCATAAATTTCAGATATACCTTTTATAAAAGCATATAGCAGAACTTAGTTTTTAAAATACAGTCTGTCTCTTTTAACTGACATCAGTTCGTTCACTTATTTTCACAGCTTTATGAGGTATGATGACGTTCAATAAACTGCACATATTTAAATTTAGTAAGTGTGGATATATGTATATACCCACAAAGCCATCATC
>NC_138377.1:648922-665115 GCF_054177405.1 Leptonychotes weddellii | reverse complement strand
CAATAAAGCTAGTGAACAAATCCATCACCTCCTCAAATTCCCCCATGTCTCTTTATAATCACTTTCTCTCAGTCTTCTCTGTCCCACGACCACCACACAACAACTGATCCTTCTCACTGTATTTGCATTTCCTAGAATTTTATACAAATGGAATCATACAGTATAGACTCTTTTTCTATGGCTTATTTTATTAAGCAAAAATTACTTTGAGCCCCCATCCATATTGTTGTGTGTATTGAAAGTTCATCCCTTCTTATTGCTGAGTTGTGTACTATTGTATAGATAAAGCAACAATCTGTTTATCCATTCACCTGTTGATGAACATTTTTGTTGTTTCCAGGTTTGGTCTATTACAAGTAAAGCTAATATGAACATAAATGTATAAGTATTTACGTGGATATATACTTTCTTTTCTTTAGGAATGGAATAGCTAGGTTATACAGCAAGTGTATGTTTAAGTTTTTAAGAAACTGCTAAACTTTTCCAAAGTAGTTGAACTATTTTGCATTTCCACCAGCAATATAAGGGTTCTGATTCCTCCACAGCCCTCACCAGCACTTGATAAATTCAGCCTTTTTCATTTTAGCCTTTCTATTGATGTATAGCTCTATATCATTATGGAAATTTGTATTTCCCTAATGAATAATGATGTTAAGTATATTTGCATGTGCTTAGTTGCCATCTGTATAATCTTTGGTGAAGGGCGTATTAAAAATCTTTAGCCTGTTTAAGAAAAAAGTTGTTCAGACATGGGAGAGCATGAACACAGTCTAGCACTACTACAAATTATGCAGTCAAATTTCTGTATTGGGGGAAATCAGAGGGGTCACCATATTAAGTGCAAGGGATAAGCCACGCCCTAGGAAAACCATTTTTATGATCATGTTATCTCCCCGCAGTTAATTTGTAATTGGATTCTTTTTTCTCTTATTACTGAGTATTAAGAATTATTTATATATTCTAAATAGAAGTACTTACCAGCTAGATTACTTGCAAGTAGTTTTCTCTCAGTCTGTGGCTGGTCTTTTCATTAACTTAGTGTCTTTTTCAGAGCAGAAGTTCTGTTACTGTTGTTATGAAATCTAATTTATTAATTTGGTCATTTATGGATTGTGCTTTCAATGTCATATCTGGTAAATTTTTGCCTGAACCAAGGTCACAAAGGTTTACTCCCAGGTTTGCTCCTAAAAGGTTTGGTTTTAAGTTTTACAATTTGGTCTATGATCTATTTTGTGTTAATTTTTGCATGTGATATGAGAAATGGATCAAAGTTCTTTCTTTGTGTGTCCAACCCTTCCAGCACTTTTTGTTGAAATGACTGCAGAATTTCTTTTGCATTTGTAGAAGATCAGTTGTCCAAATATGTGTGGATCTATTTCTGGACTCTGTTCTATTCCATTGACCTACTTGTCTATCTTTACACCAACCACACATAATTTTGATTACTCTAGCTATAAAATAAGTATTGAAATGAGGTAGTGTTAGTCCTCCAACTTTGTTCTCTTTTCCCAAAGTTATTTTGCCTATCTTAGGTCCTTTGTTTTCATATCAATTTTAGAATCAACTTGTCAATTCCTACAAAAAGGCCTCTGGAATTTTGATTGGGATTTCATTGAATCTATAGATAATTTGGGGAGCATTGACATTCTAAAAACATTGTCTTCTGACATAAAAATACAGTATAGTCATCCGTTTATTTAGGTCTTATTTTAGCAATGCTTTGCAGTTTTCATATATTTACAGGACTTTCATATATTTTATCATATCTATCTCTAAATAGCTCATATCTTTAAATTGTAAATGGCATTGTTTAATTTATGATTGCTGTTAGTATATGGAAAACAATTGATTTGCTTTTATTGATCTGCATTTGTTCACTATGCTAAACTCACTTTATAGTGCTTTTGTAGATTCTATTGGACTTTTTACATAGATGATCATGTTTGCAAATAAAAAGTTTTATTTCTCTTTCCAATATGAGCACCTTTTATTTCTTTTCCTTACCTTATTGCACTGACTAGAACTTCCAGCACAAGTTGAGTAAAATTGATGAGAGTAAACATCCTGGTCTCATTCCATCTTAGGAAAAGAGCCTTCAATCTTTCACATTAAGTGTGATGAGAGCTGTATGGTTTTGTAAATGCCCTTTGTCAGACTGAGAAAATTCCCTACTGTTCCTGGTTTTCTGAGAGCTTTTGTTAGTAAAGGATGTTGGATTTTGTCACATGATTTTTCTGCATCTATTTAGCTTATCTTTTTTTTTCCTTGATATGATAAATTACACTGATTGTTTTTCTGATCTTAAGCCATCTCTGCATTTCTGACTTAAATGCCACCATCATGTTGTACTGTTTTTTAAAAAATATTGTTAGATTCATTTTGTTAAAATTCATTTAGAATAGTTGCACCTATGTTAATGAAGGATGTTTTTCTGTACTTTTTTAAATGTTTTTGGTTTGAGTATCATAGTAATGCTGTCTTCTTAGAAAGAGTTAGGAAGTATTCCTTCCTTTTCAGTTTTTCTGAAAATGTTTATGTAGAATTGGTATTATTTCTTCCTTTCAATGTTTGGTAAAATTCACTACTGAAGAAATCTAGGCCTAAGGGGTTTTTTTGTGGGAAGATTTTTAACTATAAATTCAATTGCTTTAATAGATAAGGGACTGTTCTGATATCTACTTCATTTTGAGTCAGCTCCAGTAGTTTGTGTCTTTTGAACAATTTGCTCATTTTATCTAAGTGGTCAAATATGATGTGGGAAACAAAGGCAGAAGAAAAATTATTAAATTTCCTTACTACCTACATCCCATTGACAAGTCCTTGAAACAGGCAGAGTGACATCCCTCTAGGAACCCAGCTGCCTCAATGTTGACACTTTGCTAAGGGCAAAAGGCAATCTGAGCCCACCCCCCAGGATCCTGTAAGTCTACTTTAACATATAAACATTCCTTTGGAAAATTCCTTTATCTCTTAAACTCATCCCCCCACAAGATACATGTTAGCAATCATCCTCCAAGCATATGACTCACAGATATACATGGGTCTCATGACTGAGGGTTTACTAAATAAACAACAATAGCTAGCCCCCTCAGGATCCTGGAAACCTTGTTGCCAAAATACCTGGGAAGCTTAAGCTATCCCTAACTCCCTCCCAACTTAAAAGTATATAATAGGCCACTCCTCCTGACCCCAATGCAGGTCTTTCTGCCCACAGGTCTTATCTCCACGCTTTAATAAAACCACCTTTTTGCATCAAAGATGCCTCAAGAATTCTTTCTTGGCCGTCAGCTTTGAACACTAATGTCTTTCCTACATCAAAATATATTAGCAAAAAGTTGTTTATAATATGCCATTATTATCTTTTTAATATTTGTAAATGATTTGCAAGTGATGTCACCTTTCTCACTCCTAATATTCGGTGCTATCAATTTCCCTCTGCATACTGCTTTAGTAGTGTGCAACAAATTCTGATATATTGTGTTTTCATTTTAGTTAAATTAAAATACTTCATAATTTCTCTTTTAATTCCTTCTTTGACCCATGGGTTATTCATAAGTGTGTTATATTTAGTTAAATATTTGTGGCTTGTCCAGATTTCCTTTTGTTACTGATCTCTGACTTAAATCCGTTGTAGTCAGAGAAAGTACTTTGTATAATTTGAATCCTTTTAATTTATTGAGACTTGACTTACTGCCCAAAATGTGGTCTGTCTTAGTAAATATTCTGTGTATACTTAATGAAAATGTACATTCTATTCATTGTGCAGAGTGTCTTATGTCAATTAGGTCAAGTTGGATAATAGTTTACCAGTGTATCTTTGATGGCTTTTCTAGTTTTTCTATCAATTATCAAAAGAGGAATATAATTATAGATTTGTCTATCTCTCCTTACAGTTCTACCAATATTTGTTTCATGTATTTTTTTAAGCTTTATTATTAGGCTCATGAACATTTAGGATTGTTATATCTTCCTCATTAATTTATACCTTTGTCATTATGAAATGGCCTTCTTTATACCTAACAATAATCAATGTTCAGAAATTTACTTGAATATTAATATAGCCACATGATTTTCTTTCAACTAGTATTAGCATGGTACATCTTTTTCCCATATATTCTAACTTGTGTCTTTATATTTGGCTTTTGTGTCTTATAGGCAGCATATACTTGGTTTTTTATCCAATCTGAGAATCTTTGTCTTTTAATTTAGGTGTAGAGACCATTTTCATTTAGTGTGAATGTTGATATGATTAGGTTTTAGCCTTTCATCTTGTTACTCTTTTTTTTTTTTTTTTGTCCCAACCCCATACATAAAAGGGATTTGGAAGAACAAGAGATTTGAATGGACACTTAACCAAAGATGATATTATAGTGGCAAATAAGCATATGAAAAGATTCTCAACATCACTTTTCATTATGCAAATGCATACTAAAGCCACAATGAGATACCCCTGCAGACTTATTAGAATGGCTAAAATGGGGGTGGGGGGATGGGTTAGCCTGGTGGTGGGTATTGAGGAGGGCACATTCTGCATGGAGCACTGGGTGTTATGCACAAACAATGAATCATGGAACACTTCATCTAAAACTAATGATGCAATGTATGGGGATTAACATAAGAATAAAAAAATAAATTAAAAAAACAAAAAACAACAACAAAAAAAGAATGGCTAAAATGGTTGTCTTTATCTAGTGCTGGTGGGGATGTGAATGAACTAGAATCTTCACACACCACTGGGGAGAGTGTGAAATAGTACAAACATATTGGAAAACAGCTTACAGTTTTTTAAATAGTTAAACATACCTACCATATGACCCAGCCATTCCACTCCTAGTTACTTACCCAAGAGAAAAGAAGCCTTATGTCCATACAAGTACATGTACATTTATGTTTATGTCAGCATATTTGTCATAGTCCAAAGCTGGAAGTAACTAAAATGTCCACCAACAGATGAAAAGACAACTTGTTCCTTTATCCACACAATGGAATGCTAGTCAACAATAAAACGGGATGAACTGTTGATAGATGTTACAATAGGGAGGGATCTCAAAATAATTCTCATGAGTGAAAGAAACCAGACACAGAGAGTACATATTTTATGATTCCTTTTGTATAAAATTCATAACATACAAACTAATCTGCAGTGAAAGAAAGCAGATCAGTGTTTTCCTGGTGAGGGAGGAGGGAGGAAAGAAGCAGGAAGGAGAACAGCATTACAAAAGGACACAAAGATAATTTGGTGATTGATTTGTTCACCTTGATTGTAATGATGGTTTCATAAACATATATATGTCAAAACTTATCAAACTGTGTACTTCAAATATGTGCAGCTAATTGTGTGTCATCATATCTCAATAAAGCTGTTTAAAAAATACATCTTAAACTTAGAATTTATCACTAAGAGAATACAAATAAAATGAGGTCTTCCAAAACACTAGAGAAAATAAATAGTAAACAGCTCACAAAGCCAAAGACAGAGAAAGAACAAGGAAAACAGAGCATAAATAACAGATGTATCAACAAACATGTCTGTTTTGACAATACTCTAAATAAAACAATCCAAATATACACTCTTTGCCCAAGGTACACCTAAAATAAAATACTTGAATGTTAAAAAGGAAAAGATAGGAAAGACATGTTGCACATATAAGAAAAAGGGTCAATAAAATGAATATCAAGTAAGGCTAAAAGAGACAAACAGTAATTTGGTCTGAGGAACAATTCAAGATCCAAGGAAAGCATAGCAGTGATTAATCTTTAGGCAGCAAATAACTTATCATCAAAATCTATGAAGCAAAAACTGTTAGAAATACCATGGTAAATTAATAGCTAAAATGTAATGCGAAGTCCTGAAAGTGTTAACCCCAAGGCCCAAGTTATATGAATCATGTTTGGTTTAATTCTTTTGAGGGCTGGTCGTTACATAACTGCAGGAACTTGAACCAATAGCCAGGTCTTCCACAGATTTGCCTAAGAGGGGATTAGCATGTTCTGCAACTCAATTATTTTTCAGCAACATAAATTCCTGTATTAAAGCAGTCAAGAATAAATATCCACACCTGCAATTGCAGTGTGGTGAGAATATAACAAGAATGTTGATGATAATTAAGCCAGACATCAACTGAGCGCCACCACTGTGTGCAATTTTGTTAGCCTAAGGCCCTGCACAAACTCCATGCCCTGTTACAAGTCAGGTGGGTGGGGAGCCTGGGTAGCTCAGTTGGTTAAGCGTCCTACTCTTGGTTTCGGCTCGAGTCATGATCTCAGGGTCCTGGGATCAAGCCCTGCGTCAGGCTCCGTGCTCAGCGTGGAGTCTGCCTGAGATTCTGTCTCTCCCTCTCCCTCTGCCCCTCTCCCTGCTTGCACTCACTCATTCTCTCTCTCTCTCTAAAATAAAGAAAAATCTTAAAAAAAAAAAAAAAAGTCAGCTGGGTGCCTCTCACTGTTCTGCAAATCCCTGGGGGGTTACACCCTTCTGCTTCCTCTGGCCCACGGCTCCTGACTCCAGTCCTTCCACAGCTCCCAATACTGTTCTCCTCCCCAAGTCAAGGCAAACCCAAGTGCAGAACTACAACCGTTTTCCTTGTTTTTCCAAATCCTCCTTCCAGAGCCCGTGCGTGGCAGCAGAGTCCACTAAAGGTCTGGGGAGGTGGAAGGAGTTTGCAGCTCACAAAGTTGAATGCCTTACACATCTTACCCCAGGATCCACCGAGCCCCCTCCCTGGGGTCAGACTGAGCTCCTGCTTTCTTCCCACCAGGCCTCTTCCAACTTAGCCACACATCCTTCTGTCCCTCCCGTCCCTGTGTCTCTTTCCAGTCCCCTCCTTCAGCAGGTCATCGGGCTGCTCCCCACAAGGATGACTCTGGTGCAGGAGGTAACATAATGACCTTTGTACGTACCTTCCAAAGGTCCTGGCCACCCGAGCTTTCCTGCATCGCAGTGTTGAGCCCTGTCCTGGCTCTGGAGGCACATGCGCTGCTGTCAGCCCCAGTCAAACAGGACCCTGAAGCTGGACGAAACTGAGAGACATGACCGAGACCACGAAGCAAGTGTGCAGCCAGGATCCATACGGGTCTCTCTTGCATGCTGACACCAGTGGGCCGGGAGCTGGGTATTGAAAGATGCAGATTCCTGAGCATTTCTGCAGCATCCGCAGCAACTGCTCCGTCTGGCTCTGAGTCGCTCCATGTTTAAGCACCACACACCCAGCTTGTGTCAAAGGTGTGTGTGTGCGTGTGTGTGTAAGAGAGAGACAGTGTATGAGAGACACATGTGTGCACGTGTGAGAGTGTGCATGTGTGTGTATGTGAAGGAGTGTTGCGTATGTGTTGTGTGTGTGTGTGTGTGTGTCCATGAGCACTTGGGTCTGGTGGCTGAGGTCCCTCTCCTCCCTTGCCTGGGAGGCTACCCCCTCCCTCTCAGCCAGCCCAAGGGGGAGGCAGCTCCCCCACCCCTCTGCCCACCCCCCCAGGGGGCCCACACCTCTGCTGAACGACTCTCCCCTTGACAGTGAGACTGGGCAATCTCAGAGCCCCCCCCGTGTTTGTGCCCTCTCTTGGACTACAGGGACACCGCCATGACTGGGGGGGCACTAAACCCCCACGCTCAGATGGTGGGACGGGGAGAGGGTGAGTCTGAAGCAGTAAGTATGGCTTTGGAACGAACTTGGCTCTTCCGATGACAACTTGCCTTGTTCCAGATGGTTCCTGTGCACGTTCTCCTTCGTTAGCATGCTAATTTATTCTGACTCATCGGGAAGCTGCTGCAGGCGGGGCTGGCGCACACCTCGATGCCAGAGCACGACCTGGGGGCTGTGATTCCCAGCTGGAACAGGAGCCCTCCCCGGGGGCTGTCACCACCGCCAGGAAGAAAGAGAACAGTTGGGGACAAGGCTTCGGCGGCAGCCTGAGCAGCTTGTAATTTCCCCTCCGGTGGCCCTGACGCTCTGTGACAGGATCGGGAGAGCAGGGCCGGAGACGCAGGCTTTGGGAACACTGGCGCCGCAAAGTTCCCATAGAGCACAAATGTGGTTAAAACATAAGGGAGGCACTGGGAACAAAGACCCAAAGCAGAGAGACCACAGCCTGACATTTCTCCATCAAGGTCAGTGCCTGGGCGGGGCAGAGCCTCCAGGTGCCGCCAGGTCCCGGGCCTCACCTCTGTCCTCTGGTCGCAGGGGTGCAGCTCACCAAGGCTGGGACACTGGGACACACGGGAGGGAAGGCGGAACCACTCTTCCCCCCGACCCTCCACCTCTCCCACCCCCCCCCACCCTTCCCTGTGCGTGCCACCAGCAGACCCGTGCCTCCCACTGCGAGGCTCACAACCCCGCCCAGAGACATTGCCTGCTCTCCAGGGTGGGCACAGCCCCTGCCAGACGCGGAGTGACCTCCCCGGAGCAGCTGGGCAGCTGTGAAGCAGGAGAGGCAGGGCAAACACCCGGTGCCCCAGGAGGACAGCGCTGGGCCCCTGGGAGCCAGGCCCCAGCGGCCAGCTGACCCTGCACAAGCCTTCCCTGCCTCGCCCCCCAGCACCCTGGACACTGCTGGGCTCCCCCCAGAGGAGGCTCAGCCTCTGGGAGATCCAGCCTGTGAGGGAGCGGGGAGGCAGGCCCTGCCCTCAGAAGCAGCACCCTGACCCATTGTACTGGGCAAAACTCGCCAAAATGGCCACACTGGCCGCTGGGGCCTGGAAGACGGGTGTTCCATCCTGGCTGAGGTTCCCCGGTAAAACTCGGCGCCCCCCACAGCCGGCTCCCTCCCTAGGCATCCCCAGGCCATGCTCCCACCCTCCCAGGACCAGTGTTCCCTGCAGCTCCACCCCCAGTGCTCTGCAGAGAGGAGTCCCCTGTCCCCTGGGAGACAGTGACCAAGTAGCCAGGACACGATGAGCAGGGTTCTGGAATCCCCTGAGCCCCATCCACACTGTCTGCCATTCCCTGGCAACCAGAGCGTCTGTTTCCACTGAGGAGGAGGGGGTCTGAGCCAGGCGCTGGGACCACGTGCGCTGGGCAGCCCCGGGAGATAGTCATAAGGACCTGGGAATATCAGCGTGAAGCAGGTGCTGAGGCTCCCCGACTCCTGGGAACACGGTGGAGGCAGACGGCCATGTGTGGGGGGGAACGCAGGGACCAGGATGCCCCCCGGGGGGGGCGGGAACGCTGGTGGGGAGAGGTCAGAACCCCCTGGTGTCCTGGATGCCGGGATGACCCTTGAGACCCAGCCCAGCCTTGCATTCCCTGCTAGGCACAAGCATGTGTGATCGGGACATGGCTCCAGGACTGTCATCTCTCTCTCGGGGAATGCTCACTCCCCGACCGCCCCTGGGCCATGAGAGTGGCCGCCCTTGGTTGCAAGAAAGGGAGACAGATGGATGAGCAGGAGGCTCTGTGATAGCCTTCTCTGTCCACAGCAGCCAGCAAGAACAGTGTCCTTCCTCCGGAAAACAGGCAGCAGGCTAATGCCACCTGCCACATGGTGGGTGAAGGGAGAGTGCCCATCGTCCCAGCCTGCCCAGGACAGTCCTCGGTGTGTCTGGGGCCCTTACATAGTTGTTAGAAGCACCTGTCACTCCCAAGTGTCCTGGGTGCATGGTAAGTGGTGGGGACTGAGACACCCTCTCTCAACTCCAGAGCCGGCCAGGAGAAGCACTAGAAGGCTGTGTGAAGGGGCAGCAGGGAAGGCTGGGGGGGGGCAGCCTGGCCGGGGCGGGCGACCCGGCAGGACCCCTGTGCAAGATGATTTCAGAAGCACAGGGGCTTGGCACTGCCAGGCTGCGCTGTGGACGTGACTCAGCTGGGCCCCGGGAGCCATGAAGGCTCAACACTTGTCCATCGGCAAGGTGCAGCAGACAGCCATGGGGATACCTGCTCCTTGTCACGTCCTTGCCCCGGCCCCTGCGTTCCTACCTGTTTGGGACGGACCCCTGCTATCACTTTGTTACATTAACACCTGCTAAGTGGGGCACAGATGCCTGATGATGAGCCGCATTCGTCAACAGGCCGCAGAGAAAGTGAAATTGAGACGTCAAGAGGCACAGATCTTGGAGGAAGGGCCCCATGCCTCCAGGAGCCATGCAGGAAGGTCAAGGCAGGGCACAGGGCGAGAGGCAGGACTGGGGGCCATTCCTGGCGTCCGTGAGCAGAGTACCTTGCGATTCCTGAGCTAGGGCCTGATTGGTACGGTAGAACCCGAGAGTGAGGTTTTGGTCAGCCCCGTGGGGGTCTTCTCCAAGCAGCACACAAGCAGAAGGCCCCGGGGAGACGGCAGGGGTCAGGTCGGGGACTTGCATTTGCTTGGGGCTCTGTGGCAGCCCTCTGGGGACTGTGGTCGTGTGAGGGGTGAGGGGCGGGCATCCATGGATGGCCCCCAGGCCACAGGGCCACATGACACCATGCAGTAGCTGAACCACACTCCACACAATGCCCCACTTGGCGAGCTGGGCGGGAGGCAAGTGGGAGGGAGAAGGGGGTCAGGGAAGCTGTGTGGGCATCGTGCCACGGCGCACAATGTGAGGGTTACAGCGCCGTGGAAGGGGGCGGGGCCGGCCATACACACCTCGCGGGCGTTCAGGGGGGAATGATCCCGCCCGGCGCGTGTGGATCCCACCTGGGATGGCCCGGAGGAAGCTGGCACGGACCGCCGGGGCGGGGCGCCGAGCAGACCTTGGCGGGGGGCCATCCGAGCCACTGGTGATTCCAGTTGCTGGATAGCTGCTGTCAGAACTGGGGCTTCAAAGAAAGAAAACACACACGCTCCAATCCCAATTCCTGGCTTAGAGGCTGAACCCCGATCCTCACTGAGACCGCCTTAGAAAACGTCTTAGCTCTAGCAGACACCGGGACGGGGGCCACTGCCCCCTTCGAAGGTGACTCCTTCCAGTTACAATGTCTGCTTTGGGGTGCCCAGACGCAGAGGGTCTCTGATGCGAGCCAGGGCAGCCATCCACAAAGAATGGGCCCCCAAGGATTTAGAGGGTGCTTTGAATGCCTCTGCGGTCCCCAAATCAGAGAGGGAGCTCAGGGGGGGCCTGGGGATAAATGGCATTCTGACCTGTCTCCCTCAGGTGCTTCCAGGGTGCTCCCCCAGCCCTCCCATGGCTCTCTCTGGTTCCTGAGGGCGTCGCTGGAAAAGCACCTAGCAGAACAGTTGGCTCCTGACCCTGGACTGAGGAGGAGCCCAGTGGGGACCCAGCGCTCTGCCTGCTGCCAAACCCCAAACTTTCACCATGTTCCTGGAGGAATTTAGGCAGATAGGCGCCATCCCTCAAAGACTAGGAACGCACTTACTGCCCAAGCACGGCTGGTGCCAATCAGAGATGGACATGGGCATCGACATCACGCAGGGCTGGATCCCGCAGCAGCTGCTCCCGATGTGGGGTCCGTGTGGGGAAACCAGCCATGCACCTGCTGCCCCATGTGCGGGCAGATTTGGGCAGAAGCTTCTCCCCGCTCTCGACTCAGGCACGTACCCCAGTGTGGCCCGCAGAAATCTGGATTGTTCCACGGGAACCCGGGCCACGTGGGGACCTCATGCTGCAGGACGTGGCGCCTGGCCTACCAGAGGATGGAAGGTAAGCCCACGAGGAGGTGAGACCTCCCAGCGGAGCTGTGTGTCTGAGGGTCTGGTGGCCTGGGACTTGTCAGGACATCCCTCCTTGTCCCCCAGCTGCTAGGAAAGAGGCAGCAAGCGCAGGGAACTTCGGGGGTGTGGAGGAGAGAACTCACCGTGCAGGGCCCCCCAGTGCCCCCCAGGCCCCGTGCATGGTCTCCGAGGAGCAGGGACGTCTGCAGGTGGGGCAGACAGGAATTCCGTGTAGGTTGCCCATGGCCCAGTGGGAGGGCCCTCGGCAGCACGTAACCATCCTCATTTGGAGAAACAGCACCTGGCTCGGGCCAAGGGGGCTGTAGACCCCTGATAGTGGGACACCGAATGCCCGGGTGGCCCGGGCTGCCCGCGGTGGAGGGACGCTGTGCCCACACTGCTCCATCACCAAGCAGGTGTACCCCGTCAGGCATCTGCTGCACCTGGGATTCCCTCCACGGCCAGCTGGGGGAGGGGGCGGCCCACCAGCTAGGGGCCCAGTTCACAGATGGCTACAGCTGCTGCTTGCTTCCGAGAGCCCCAAGGGGCCTGTTACCATTGTGGACCCAGTGCCCGGTCTCTGGTCGCCCTGGCCATGCCCTGCACGTCCCCCAGGCCTGCGGGCCCTCAAGACGCTCAAGCAGCCCCAAACCAGATTGTCAAGATTGTCGAAAGCCCATTGAAAACACATGGTAATTACTTCCAGGGCGTTTATAGTCCCGGAGAGTCTCGAGCCACGCCCCCCGGCCAGGAAGGCAACATTTTACCGTCAAGGACACGACCCTGGGTATTTACAGACGGTAATGAGACTGTCCACTGCTCGATGTTGCCATAAATAAGCAGCGAAACTGCTGAGTTTCAGGCAATTCTCCCTGATTGCCTAGAAGGCGCCATTATTTTAATAAAAAAACTAATCAGCCAGCCTCCCCAGCATCTCAGGCTCGGTGTTAATTACAGAGCGTCTGGCCGGCAGGCGGAGCGGAGCGTCGACTGTCATCCCAGGGGTGGGGGGCTCTTTTATGTTAAAAGGAGCGAATTAAAAGAAAGAGGAAGAGTGTGCTTGCCTTAAAAATAATGGTGATCATGCAGGACGTCCTTCTGACCCACGGGACAGACACCACTACCCCCACGGGCCTCCCCTGGTCCGGGCAGCCCCCGGCCTCCTCTGCGCCCACGCGTCTCGGTTCCCTGGGGAGCAGGGGAGTAGGAGGGGACCCCGGCACCGTCTGGGCCAGTGCCACAGAGGGAACAGAGCTGGGCTGGGCTTCCCAGACACGGCAGGGACAGAGGAAGACCCAAGTGTCAGGCTTCCTTCCCTCTTGCACTCCCTGTGTCCTCTGTCCTGCACCTTCCTCCTGCCTGGAGACAGATGTGATGCTGGAGCTGGAGCAGTCATCTTATGACCATGAGGCTATGAGCAGAAGGGCAAAAGCTTTATTAGGGATGGCTGGACAGAAAGACAGGAAGCTCCGCGGCCCCGCAAGCCGAGTTCGGAGGCTGCCTGCTCTACGCCACGCCGCTTGTCACGCAAGAAACGTAAAGCCCACTCGATGAAGAAACCATTGTGAGCAGGTTTTATTTAATCCCTAAGCAGTGCATCCATGAATAATCGTTACTAATTAAAAAAAACAAATAAGGCCACTAGAGAAATTTTAAGTGGCCTCATTTGTAACTGTGGGCTCCCCAATACCTGGATCATGCATCTCCTGGGCGCCCAAGATGACAGGGCCTGCCCCCAGGACGTCGGGTGGGGCCCTCTGACTTCACCCCTACAGTGAGATCGGGCAGAAGTGATATGTCCCTTCCAGAGCCTCGTTCACTTGTCAGTTTCTTTCCCTGTTTCGACAAACGTAAGAACACGTGGCACATGGAAGCCCGCCGCGGCCCCTGCTGGGAGGGCGGCTGCCCCGGGACCCTCTGTGGGCTGTGGGAGGGCGGGAGGTCAGCTGGGGGAGTCACCGGGGCTCAGGGACAGCTTGTCAGCCTGTCCTGGCCAGTATAAGCAGAGGCCCATGTGTCAGAGAAAATAGTGGGGAGAAGTGAAGCCAGGAAAAAAAATAAAGTTTTCTATTGCACTGAATAGAGGTTTAGGCTTTAATTGCAACTTGGCACTGATTTTCAGAATGAATGGAGAATGCACCATTTGATTTCTGTTCATTTTCCCAGTACAGTCATTTGGTGGCATGCCCCGTGGCCCACAGGCCTGTCTCACACCCTCCCTGAAGGTGGCTTTCCTCGAGCCACCCTCGGGCACTGCCTTCGGTTCTGAATGGATGGTGCCCACAGGGGCTAGTGTTGGGCTGGTGTTCGGGGCTCCTCCTTGGCATCTGGGGGATCCCTGTTTCCTGTCTCATCAACCCCAGGAAGCTCTGCACGTCCCTGTGGCCGGGGTCACACTACATGTTAATGGGATCCCCAGAACCGCTCACTGTTGAGAGACTGGCCGAAGGGCAAGGGAGTTGGATGGGCCGGCCGCTTCCCAGCACCCCCAGCTCCGCAGCGCAAGGCCTGTGTGCTGCGCCCGGAGCCCTGTCCTTCCCCGGGGATCCCGGGATCCCAATATCCCCCTCCCCTCCCACTTCTACCCTCAAGCCATCTCTCCCGGGCCCCCTCCCCGCCTGTTCACCGGAACACAGCGCCGGGCCATGCAGACAGAATCCTGGCCCTGTCACCAGTCCTCTGGCAGATGTGGAGGCCCCAGGGTCCTTGGCCTGTCACCGGCTGCCTGGTGAGACCAGCTCCCGAGGCCACAGTGGGGTACAGAGGGCAGCGGTCCAGAGGACAGCAGTCCAGAGGGTGGGGGCTTCTGGTTTCCTGCTCAGGATGACGGTGAGATGGGCCACCCTCCGCAAGAGAACTCGTCATGCTCCTGGCCCCTGTCCAGCCAGGAGTCCCTCGCATGCCCCAGGCTCTCAGGACGGTGAGAACTGAACAGAAGTAGGGATGCTTCTCCCGGCATCAAGCAGAACCTTTCAGACAAGTCTGCAGACACGTCAGTCAGAGCCAGGAGGGGCAGGCACACGGCGCCCTTGTTTCCCTCCGATGCACCCCGACGGGCCCACTCTCTTTTCTGCTCACATCCAGGAGTCTGCCCCAAACCGGGTCCTTGAAGCCACAAGCAGAACCTTCTGCTGGGGGTGAGCCCGAACAACACTCCAGGAGGCCAGGGTCAGCAGGGCCTCCGAGGTTGTGCAGGCCCTGCCCAGGGGAGGCAACCCCGAAGTCCCTTCGACCTGTCCTGGCAAGTGTCACCAGGCTGGTCCCTGGCAGGCAGCCGGCCCCAGGCCCCATTCGCGGTCGCCCCATCTCCAGTTAGCAGGCCCCATGCGGACAACGGAGCTGAGCCTCCGAGGGGTCTGCTGATGGAGTTGGTGTAAAAATCTACTTTGTAATAAAGCTGTTCGTAAAAGAGAAACGCCATTTAGAGGCTCTGTTTCCGCGGGAAGCGGGCTTTCTGTCCCTGTGCGTCTTGGGGAAGCAGGTGCCTCTGCTCACCGTCCTGGCCGGGCCCGGCGTGGGGCCCTGGTCTTCGCAGGGACCGTACCCGGCGGGGGTCTCTGTGAAGCCGCCGTTTAGAGGGAAACCAAATGCTTCTGCTCCCCCCACCCTCGGCCCCAACGTGGGCACCAGCAGGATGGGACCCAGAGAGCAGGCTGGGGGCGGGCAGAGGAGATCAGCGGTGCAAGCCGTCTCCTGGCTCATCCAGGAAGGAAGCAGGATTGAAGCCCCTCACTCCCCTCCTGGCCCCCAGCCACCTCTTCATTCAGCTCGGGCTGAGTCTACGCCACTCACCGCAGAGCCGTGTAGTGAGATGGATGCTGGCCTCATCCCACGGGGGCCGTGGCCGAGCCACGGAGCCAGCAGATGGCCGTGCGGGCAAAGGAGCCAGGGTCTGGAGCCGGCTCCTGGGTGTGGAGGCTAATCTGGACGCAGAGGGTCTGATGGCACCAGGCCGGGGGGAGGCCTGGCCACGGGTGAGGGGTCACTCACGTGGCTGCCCTGAAGGTGCCTGAGGCTGGAGACGTCACCAGGCTTCCTAAGCCGCAGGGCCGGGACACTGGGTGGCCTCCCGAGTGGCCTGGGCTTCCTCACAGCGTGGGAGCCGGGTTCCAAGGGGCTGCCGCAGAGGCCCCGGTCAAGCTGCCTCACCTTCGGGACCGAGAGGTCACACAGCATCACCCCCCACGTTCTACTCACCTGCCGAGACCCACCAAGATCCACGGAGGCCAGCCCCATCCAGGAAAGGCCAGTAGGCCACCCGACGGGGACGGTGAGCCCCTGCACGGGCCTTGGGGGAGCAAGACCAACTCACCCAGCTGTGTCCCTCTGTCTCTGTCTCTCTGAGTCTCTCTGTGTCTCTCTGTATCTTTCTATGTGTCTCTCTAGGTCTCTGTATCTCTGCGCCTCTGTATCTCTCTGTATCTCTCTGCATCTCTCTGTCTCTGTCTGTCTCTCTCTGTCTCTGTGTTTCTCTCTCTGTCTGCCTCTCTGTCTCTCTGTCTCTGTCGCTCTCTGTGTCTCTGTCTCTCTGCATGTCTCTCGGTTTCTGTCTGTGTCTCTGTCTCTCTCTGTGTCTCCTCCTCTCTCTGTCTCTCTCTTTCTCTCTTTGT
>NC_138377.1:641265-648822 GCF_054177405.1 Leptonychotes weddellii | reverse complement strand
TCTCTCTCTCTCTGTCTCTGTCTGTCTCTCCCACCCCCCTCCCCGGCCCTGGGGGTAGCCAGCTGCCAGGGCACGAGGCCGCCCCGCGGAGAAGCCCGTGTGACAAGGAACTGATGTCTCCGGCCAGCAGCCAGTGGGGACCTGAGGCCACCAGGAGGCAGGTGAGGGGCCTGGAAGGGGGTGCCCCGCTGAGCCCCGAGAACACCTGGCCGAGCCCCGGGGACACCTGGCTGAACCCCAGGGACACCAGGCCGAGCCCCAGGGACACCTGGCCAAGCCCCGGGGACACCTGGCCGCAGCCCGAGAGGCCCTGAGCTGGAGGCACGAGGCTAACCCTGGGTCCTGAGCGTGGACACGGCAAGGCGGGAGCTGTTCTCAGCCGCTCGGCGCGGGTGATGGGGACACAGCAGCAGAAAAGGAGACACCCTCGTGGTCTGGGGGCAGCAGGGACCACTCAGATTTTGTTGTTCTTCTTGAAAGGGTCTGTGTCATTTAGAGACACTTAGAGATGCACAGCTGCCCCGGGGGTTCGCTCCAAACCGCCCAGGTGCGGGGACGGGGCAGGGAGGGGTGAGCACGATGAGTCCTCTGCATGGCCTGCTCAGCCGTGGGTGTGCCTGGGTTCAAAGAGCTCACACGTGGGGGCGCAGGCAGGCTCCGCCCTGGGGTGCTGGCCCAACAGCCCCCCTGCCTCTCCTGGGGGCGGCCTCCCTCCCTCCCTCACACAGCCTCTCCCACCTCCCCACGGGCCCTGCGGGAAGCCACAGTGGTCCCAGGTCCCCAAGTCAGCCTGCTGGACTCGAGGGTGGGACAGAAGGGCAGGGGGGTCCCTGCTGGGAGCCAGAGCACCCTGGGGATCCCTGAGTTTGGAAGTGAGTGGGCCCCACAGCCCCTCTGTCCTCAACACTGCCACCCTCTCCTTGGCGAAGGGAGAGCCCAGATGAGGGGGTCATGTCTGTCCTGCTCCCCTGCATCTTTCCTGCAGACTGTCCCTGCGGTCCTGGCCGGGCCTCCGCCAGGCCTGCCTCCTCCATCCAGCAGCCTCCTGCCTTCCTCCCTCCTAAAGGCCCTCTCTGGGGGGCTGGCAGCCTTGACTCTGGGGCCGGGATGCTGAGCTGGACATTCAGGCCGACCTCCCAACCCAGCCCCAGCAGTCGCACTGACCCCCCCACTCCCCCTCTGCAGGCCAAGTCCTGGACTCCAGGCCAGGGCCAGCAGAGGCACCTCATTCCTGCACTGCTGTGGCCCGCGGGGTGTCCTGTCCCTGTACAACAGGCCAGGCAGGACTGCCCCCGGAAGAAGAACCCAAGGGCTCCTCCACCAGGACTGAGCTCAGAGGGCCGCGTCCCACTCCAGCACGGGGAGCAACTGAGACATGTGCTCTGTGCCCACCTCCTGCCCAAGAAACCCGCCCAGTGGGGACAGAGGCCCTTCAGGTCCACGCGACACTGAGTATCCGGCCCACCCACCTCAGAAGTCTGCTCCCACCTGCCCTCTTCACAGCACCCCTACAAGCCCTCCACCAGGAGGGAAGACCACATCAGGATTACAGCATTTGCTGCCTGAGCCTTGACCCTCCAGCCCGCGTGCACGGGGTTCCCACTGCCCAGCTGTCTCCTCAAACGGGAGAAGTCTGCAGGGGTGGCCGGGACAAGGGAGCAGCCGGTCCCCCAGGGACCCTGAGCCTCCTGCACCAGGCCCGCCTGGGTCCGTCCCGGGCCGGGGACCTCATGCCAGCAGGGACGGCCGGGCAGCAGAACCAGATTCCTGTCCCCTCCTGGCCTCACCTGGTTGCGCTTGTGCCCCGCCTGACCGGCCCAGCGCCGTGGAGCCAACCTGTCTCCACTCCAATATGCTCTCCTTCCCGGCTAATCCAGCTGGAGACTTCCAACCTCATTGTAATTTACAAGGCAGCTGGAGCACAGGATATTTTTAATAAAAATTAGGTACAAGCAGATACAGGGGATTAATAGTTGTATTATGATTTTATAGTTCTCCATATACAGCAGCGTGGAAGAGACAATCAGAGAGCAGAGCCATTTCAGGCAGATAAAATGGGGCATTTATTTTTAATGGAAAGAGAATTTCAGGACTCACCCAGCCGTGGAAAGAGAGCTGCTGACGGCCCTCACCGGCTGGAACAAAGAGGAGGCTGGTGTTGTGGTGGCCTCTCCGAAGAGCCCCTCTGGGTCCGGCGAGAGGCCCCCGGGTTTGCCGAGCACAGGAGGGAGTCACCAGGTGGGAATCTTCAGCCCAAAATCAGAGGGACCCGGGATGGAGCCTTGCGGGCATGGCTAAGACTCTGTGAGCCTTAGTGTCCCCATCTGCACAGCAAGGACTGGGTGAGCTCTTAGGAAAAGCGGACACCCCTCAGAGCCCACAGGAGGGTGTCATTGAAGCTGGGACCCACGATCACACCTGCTCTCCACTTGGGGAGCAAACACTGAGCACCTACTGTCCTCCCTGAAATCACAGCCGTGCCTTCCATTCAACCCAATCCTGCTGGCCGTACACCGGGGCCTGCCTCAGCCAAGGGGTCTGGCCCGGGCTCAGGCCTGGGCACCGCTTTCCCTGAGCTCCCCAGCAGAAGCCACGTCTCTCCAGGAACCACCAGGAGGCTTCGAAGCTCAGAGCTTGGAAAACGCACCATGGGTTGGAAGGGATTCTGCAGGAGCTGTAGCAGCCCGGAGTCCCCGCGGCATCACAGAAGGTGGGAGGTAGCCTGGAGCAGGGCAGCAAGAGGGCAGAGCTTTGGAGACCTGGGGCAGGAAGGGGGGGAGCGGGGCAAGGACACCCGGGACACCCAGCCCACCTGGACCAACCTGCAGCGCTGGGGAAGGAGCCCTTCCAGGAAGAGGTCATCTGGCTATGACTGGCCTTCCCTGCTCCCAGGATTGCTGCCCGGATGGCCATCTCTACCCATCACCTGGCCTCCCACAGGGCACTGCTGCCCACCAAGGGCCCCCCTCCAAGCCCCAAGCCCACGAGGCGAGCGACAGGCAGAGTCACGGGACACATGGGCCAAGCCCAATCCCCACCATCCTGTAGCCTGATAGGACGCGGGACGGCTTCCGAAGACGGGCTCTGCACCAGCTGGGTTGGTTGGGATTCACTGTGGTCTGGGGATTCAGGGCTAGGAAGGAATAGGGTTCCTCCCATGGTTACCCCGCCTCACCCTGAGGAGCCTCAGGGCCTGGTCCTGAAATCAGCTGGCTGTGGGCCTCAGAGCCAGGCGAACATGCCGGCGACGGCGGAGCACTCTGGGCTGAGCCCGTCTTAGGACCAGCCCCTGAGGGCCCGGATGAAACGGAGCCTACACAGCTCAGGCCGCATCAGCTAACTCACCTGGGAGCGGGGGCCTGAGTCCCGCACATGGAACCCCCGGGGCGCACGGGGCGGAGGGCGGCAGTGGGGGCCCCACGCGTGGACGAACCATCCATCCATCAGCCCACGAACACAGAACACACGACCGAGCCAGCGCCGGGGCCCCCCAGAACGGAGAGGCGGGCTTGGAGCGCCCACTTTCTAAATCACACAAATTAATTTAGAAATCAGAGCAGCTCCCGCAGCTAGACTGCAGATTTCAAAACAGCTTAACCGATTACCAAACCCCCTTTAAGAAGACAAATTATACCCGCTCCTCCGCGCCTGCCTGGTTAATTATGTATGCGCTTCTGGGAGGCCTTGTGAAATATTCACTAGCTGGGGGTGCGCTCTCGCTCTCGCCACTCGCGGCCTCATTTCCATGCGGGGCCCGCAGTCGCGCCCCACGCCGTCCCGGCACCGGGGGACCGCCAGCCTTGGGACCTCAGGACCCACAGATGCCCCCGCCTACCTGACCGCGCACTGTCGCCTCCAGCCCGGCCGCCCAAGGCCTGCCCCCCAGAGCAGAGTCCACCAGGCACACCCGCCACGGAGTCTTCCCACCCTCCCCGCCCGCGCAGCAACCCGAGGCCTATGCATAAGCACGTCCAGTGCCAGGCACAGCTTCTCCCTGCCCCAGCTCCTGGCCTCCCCCTCCCGGCCAGCCCCTCCACACCTTCCCCATAATCGGTGTCTGTGTCCCCCAAAAAGGAGACGGGGCCCCCCGCCTCCAGTGGTGTCTTCCTCCTCCTGAGTATTCAGGGGGAGCGGCAGAAGGAGGTCCCAGCCATCGAGGGCTGCCTTCGCCAGTGAGGGCTGCGGTCCTGACTCCACAGGCAGCCGGAGCCCCTGTGCCGGCCTCCTTCCCGGGGTCCCAGCATGTCCCCCAGCTCACACTGGGCACCACAGCCCACGCACAGGGAGACGGTCCTCTGAGCGTCCCCAGGGGGACCGAGGGAGGACACCAGGGGATCATCACCTTCCTCCCCTCCCAAGCGCGGCGGCCTGAGGCGCTCAGCTTTGCCAGTGCCCGCAAGCGCCCGCCGTCCCCTGGAGCCCATCCAGCCGCCCAGGCCGCCCCCTCCCTCCAGGCCACCCAGTGTTCACGAACCCCTTCCTTCCCTCGCACTGACTCAGCGCAGCACCCCCAGGCCTCACTCAGGGGCCTTAAATCTCTCAGCCCCTGATCCTGGACATTGTCCTCAGCAGGGGACACTCAGGGCCCAGACGGCGCCAGGCTGGTGTGGACCGGGGACTGCGAGGCAGGTGACACTAAGTGACTGGGATAACCAGCCCAGAGCGAGGGCAGCCAGACAGCTCTTAGAAGAAGCACCCTCCTCTGCTGGGGTGGGGTCACCAGGCCAGTGCCCCCACTTGAGAAGCTTAGAATCACAGACCCTCAGAGCCAGAGGGACCCTCGGCTGCCACCACACCAGCCTGCCCTTGATGGATGGGAGAGCAGCGATCTGGGCTCCGGGGAGCCCACTTGCCCCGCCGGGCCGTCCCAGTCCTGGGGCCTCAGGCACCTGCTCCCCCTGCCCCACCAGCCCCCCACGGGCTCCCATGACTCCGACAGAGTGAGAGATCAACCCCCAGACGTCCTTCACAGATGTTCCGCCCCATTAAGTCCACATTAACGGGACAGAAAGGACAGGTCCCCTGGCAGCCGCATGTCCCCATTTGCCTGGGGGAGAGGCACTGGTGGACCCCAGGCTCACAAAGGGGGGGCTGCCGTGCACCTGCCCACACACTTGTGCACACACGCAGACACACACCCGCACGGATGCACACACAGGCACACATGCACACCCACCGACAGCCCGGACAGCCGCGCCACTGTGTGGCTCCTCCACGGGGCCCGGGGCGGGAGCAGTGGCCCAGCGGGCTCGCCGGCTCGTGTCCCGCTCCTTGCAGAGGAGCTGGGGCCTCGTTCAGGGTCTCCCAGTGAACTGGTAGCCAGCCTGAACCAGAGCTCCCCTCAGGGCTGGGCCGAGCAAGCAAGGCAGGTGCGTGCAGGTGCAGGGGTGCGGGGGCGTGGGGGCGCGGGGGTCCCGCCAGAGTCTGCGCCCACGCCTCCCGGGGGCCCCACAGCCCCACGGGCTGTCCTCACCGTGGTTGGGTCCGTGCCTGTCTTCCCTCCCTGGGCGGCAGCCCAGCCCTCAGGCTTCGGTGATGGCTGTGGAGCGCGGGGCACGAGGAGTCTGCCGTGTCCTCACTGGGAGCCCACGTGTGAAGACTCAGGAGAGTCCTTATTTGTGTCCAAACTCTCCAGGAAGCAGGGATGTTGGGTGGCAGGCCCCTTGCAGCCCCGCCTGGCACGGCGGGGGGAGGTGGGGGCTGCTCCCCTCCGACAGGGCATGCACCCTCACCCCTGGGACCAGGGGCACACAGTGATGGACAGCTCTGGGTGCTGGGGCTTGAGACTGGGCTTCTGGCCCTCCGACCCTGTCCCAGCCATCTGGCCCTACCCCGTGTCCTGGGCAGCACCCAGAGGCAGATCAAGAAAATTTCACTCCCAGCTTCCCCAGGCCACCTGTGTGCTACCACTCGGCTCACCCCAGGGGGAAGGAGACAGCCCAGATCCTGCTCCTGGCCTCAGATCCCGCTCCCGGCCCCCAGCCCACTGGAGCCTCCACACCTAAGCTGCACACCGCGCTCCCCACCCCCTCCCTGGGCGTCTCTGGGAGCCCAGAGCAGCCTGTGGTTGGATAGGACATCCTTGACTTTCTCTGCAAGGAAAAGACACAGTCACCCCTCCAGAGGGAGGCGCCGGGGGCACGTGCGGGGGCTCCGGGCAGCCGGCAGCAGGCTCCCCCCAAGCCAGTCGGTTGCGTGCCTTTGCGCTCACTTTGGAAACTGTCAGTTCAGCAGTCTGGCTAACTACCTGCTCGGCGGTGGCCTTAAAACTGTCCACACTCATAAATCACCCCAAGATTTAAATAAGCACTGGTGGCAGGTGATTTTTCAGAACTCCCCCACACTCGCGCACAGGATCGTGGGTGGAGTGGACAGAAAGCGAATTAAGACAGGGCTGAGAACAGAGCAGGAGCCCATCTCCTGAGGTGTTTATGGAGGAAGGTGGACAGCGCTGGGGCCGCGAGACAACGGGGAGGCCCTCCCCTCCCCCAGGCTCTTCCCCTGCCGAGGCCCCCACCCCATATCCATCGGAGACATGGCCAGCTTGCAGCCTGCCCACAAAGAGCTCCTCACACGGGTCTGCTGTAATGGTGTGGAGCTTTCCTCCCTCTGGGTTTTCTGGTTAACAGCAGGAAGCCTTTACTTAGGGTGAGGAAGGACTGATAGGGGATCAGGCACTGAACAAAGAAGCGGGCCACGAAGGGCTGTGTTTAGGGCTCCCCAAGGGCATCTCCTCTGCCCCACATAAGTCACAGGGCATTGGTCCCACGAGCATAGCTAGGAGGGGGAAGGAAGAGAATCACATGCCTCCTTGGGACATTTTCCAAGACCACCCCCCTCCAAAGCAGAAGGAGTGTGGCCCTCCACGTCTGCCCTCCTGCTCTGATGCTCATCCATTCATTCAGCAGACTCTCAGAGCCCTGTGTGAGGTCAGAGTCTACACTCTAAGTGATCTGAGGTCAGGGTTCCATGTAAGCTGGGACCAGTGCTCAGTGTGTGCTGGGGCCAGAGCTCAGTGTGGCCTGGGACCAGAACTCAGTGTGAGCTGGGATGTGGGCTCAGTGTGAGCTGAGACCAGGGCTCAGTGTAGGCTGGGATGTGGGCTTGGTGTGAGCTGGGACCAGGGCTCAATGTGGTCTAGGACCAGGGCTCAGTGTGGGCTGGGATGTGGGCTCGGTGTGAGCTGGGACCAGAACTCAGTGTGAGCTGGGATGTGGGCTCAGTGTGAGCTGGGATCAAGGCTCAGTGTGTGCTGGGACCAGGGGTCAGTGTGGACTGAGATGTGGGCTCAGTGTGTGCTGAGCTGTGGGTTCAGTGTAGTCTGGGACTAGGGCTCAGTGTGTGCTGGGATGTGGGCTCAGTGTGAGCTGGGATCAAGGCTCAGTGTGTGCTGGGGCCAGAGCTCAGTGTGGCCTGGGACCAGAACTCAGTGTGAGCTGGGATGTGGGCTCAGTGTGAGCTGGGATCAAGGCTCAGTGTGTGCTGGGACCAGAGTTCAGTGTGTGCTGGGACCAGGGGTCAGTGTGGACTGAGATGTGGGCTCAGTGTGGGCTGGTA
>NC_138377.1:612042-640765 GCF_054177405.1 Leptonychotes weddellii | reverse complement strand
TGCTCACACTGGAGGGTCCGGGACCCAAGGACCCACAGGCCCCGTGCTCACACTGGAGGGTCCGGGACCCCAAGACCCACAGGCCCATGCTCACACTGGAGGGTCCGGGCCCAAGGACCCACAGGCCCCGTGCTGACACTGGAGGGTCTAGGGCACCCCAGGGTCGCTCCTCCAGCCCCACGGCTCTCGGTGTCACCACGGAGGCCATGCACCTGCCATAACAAAGTGCCACAAACAAGGTAATTCGAGCAATAAGAAACAACAGAAATTTACTTACTCCCCACAGGGGACACAGCCCTGTGACCAAGGATGCATGGGGGCCGCACAGGGGTGAGCGGGTCCCTCGAGCCTGGCCGAGCAGCCTGCCCACGCGGAACCTGGCCCTGGGTCCAGGCCATGGTGAGGGAGGGGCCACATCCGGGCCTCCCCCACCACCACCACCACAGGGCTCCTTCACCCAACAGGACCTCGGTCCCGGGGTGGCCTGGTGGTCAGGGCCAGTGCTGGGCCACAGGTGGGGGACTGTGTCCATGCGCTTGACAACACAGAGGCCACCGTGACACTCCCAGGCCATGCTGAGTCGCTGGGGTGGCCCCACCACGGAGCCCCTGCAGCCCTCCCTGACCACTGGATGGAAATCAGCCCTGCAACAGCTCGCTTTACCCATCTGCGTGGCTGGGCCGCGGGCGCCCAGGCATTTGGTGGAACATGACTCCGGTGTTTCCCGATGAGATGGGCATCTGACTCCGTGAACCGAGTAAAGCAGATGCCGGCCCGGCGTGGGTGGGCCTCGTCCGATCAGTCGGGGGTGCGAACAGAACATCAAGGCGGAGAGAGAATCCGCTGGTCCAGCTGGGACATGGGCCTGCTCGGCCTGGGGGCTCAGAGTGGAGCCCACGGCTGGCTCTCCTGGGTCTGCAGCTCGCCGCCGGCCGGTTGGGGACCTCACGGCCTGCACCAGGTGACTGGTCCCTTAGAGCGACTTTTACATACACACACATGTGTGTGTCTGTCTGCTTCTCTGGAAAACACTTTTCTCTTCTGGGCTTCACAGCTCTTGGGACCACATAAGTACTGAGACGTCTCCTGCCTTCCCGAGACCCCACAGCCAAGCTAGGGCACAGCTGTGTGCCCAGGCCCTGGCACAGACCAAGGGTGCCGTAAGACCCACAGTCCGAAGAACTGGTGGGGTGCAGGGCGTTGCTTCCAGCTGACGGGAGAGTCGAGGCATGTTGCCTGGGGTCCCCTCGCTGGACAGCAATAGACCTGGGACCAAACCCGTGCTCCTGGCCCTCCACGGCGCCTCCCCAGGGGCACAGGGACCAAGGACCCTCTGAGGGCTCCCCTTGGCCTGCCTTATCTCGCCCTGCAGACACCAGGCAGGTATGAAACTCAAACGATGGAGGCGCATGTGGAAGGCACAGCGCGTCTGATCAGATGAGGCCGGTAAATAGTACCAGGCTGGGAGCGGAGCTGGGGGCAGATCTCGTGCCGCTGGGCCTTGGGGCGTGCCAATAAATCACCCGGAGCGAGCTCCTGCGAGAGCAGGCGATGTGGGCTCCCCTGCCCGGCCAGCAAGGGGCACGAAAGCAGCTGTCCCGGCGTCCTGGCCTGGGGGGTGCGACCGAGTCTCCTGTGGTGGGGGCCCCTGGGCACAGGCCGTCACCAGCCAGGCACGGAGGTCGGGGCGGGAGGGGTGTCTGGCTCCAGGGCCTCGGGAAACCAAGCTGCAGGCAGGACCCCCAGTGCCCCAGCCCTCCCCAGTGCTATCCCTAGAACAGGGGACACCACACTGTGTCCCTTTACACACGAGGGTGGGAAGGGCTTTACGGGAACACGCCTGCCCGTCCATCCTCCACCCGGTCCACGGCTGCTTCCGCCCGGTGAGGCAGAGTCAAGCCCGGAGAGCCTCACAGCTGCCGTCCGACCCTTTACACGGAGAGTCTGCTGCCCCAGCACGGAGATACACACCCCCCGCACGGCACCTCGCGAACTCTGCACACACCATGCACCAACGCTGCGTTCCAGGCACCGTGGCTTGCGTGGCTGCAGGGGACCCCTCTGCTCCCACTGCCCCTCCCAGCCTGGTCCTCCCTGGACGCCCGGGGGCCCTGCAGCTTTGCCTGAGTGCTCAACAGAGACAGAGTTGGGGGATCTCTCTACACCCCCTCGGGCCGCCCCAGGACTGGCTGAAACCATCCAAACCCATCAGGGATCTGCCTACGCTTGGGCCCCTTGTCCTTCCTCGGGCCTCACCCCATCGGGGCTGCCACATGCGCCAGCGCATCGGGAGCGGACGGGGGGCACTGAGCCCCGGCCAGGCTGCCACCTCCCGGCTGTGTGGCTTCGGGCGGGTTGTCTCCGTGCTCTGAGGTCACGTGCTCATCTGCAAATGTGGGGCAGCTCAGCACCTGCCAGCTGACACCCCCACACAGCAAGGAGCCCCAGCCCCAGCCCAGAGGGAACCCTGGGAAATGCTGGTCCCTTTGCCCCTGCTGTCCCCCTCTGACCTGAACACCAGCTCTGCCTGCTGGGGCGATATGGGGCTCAGCCAGTGCACCCCAGATCGGCAGCATGGGATCCATGCTTGGCCTTTTCCTCCTGGGACCCCAGAGCAGGACGTAGAGGGTGCAGGGGTGAGAAGCAGGGTGGGCTGGGTCAAGGGCAGGGTCAAGCAGGGGCTGGACCCTATGCTCCCCTCCCCTCCCACAGCCCCCACATCACCCCACCCCCGCCTTCACCACCCCCACTCTGCCTCTGATTCCAAACCATGGGCTTTCCAAGGGCTGCACAGCTCTGGAACCGGAAGCCGGGAGGGCAGGGGGGGGGCACTGACCCCTTATCTTGTCTGTGTTCAGGGCCTGGGAAACCAGTAGTTCCTCGCCTGCACCAGGGCCAGCGGCCTATCCACAGGGTTACTGCTATTTCTGCCAAAGGGGGGAGATAATTATAGCTCAGCTCTTGCCAGCTGGCCAAGCTCTGCCACCGAGGGGCCTGGGGCGGGGACGCCGGCCGGCCACAGACTGGCCCCACAGGCCGACTGGCGGCAGCTCCAGTCCGGAGCAGCTGCAAGAGGCCGGACAGGCCCAGGACTGCCTCTCTGGGGGGCCCAAGATCAGGCCAGCAGCACACTGGACCACTCCCACTGGACGATGCCACAGAGCCTGGCTTCACGGACCCAGAAGGGAGCCGGGTGAGGTCCCAGCTCAGGGCAATAGGGAGAAGCTCACTTCCCATTTGGGAATGAAGCTGCCAGAGCGGAGATTTGCAGCCAGAGATGTGGGCAGAGAACCTGGAACGGGCAGGCGGACAGGTGGGCAGGGGGGCAGGGGGGCAGGCGACAGACAGAGGGACAGGCGGACAGGTGGATGGGTGGACACAGGCCAGGCAGAGCAGTGTGTGGCCCTGGACAAGGACTGGGGGCTGTCCATCCCATTCACCTGGGACGTGGGCTTTCAGAGCTAAAATGGGCACATTCCCAAGCAAACCAGGGTGGTCAGTGACCCCAGGAGACCCAGGCCCCTCTGAACCTCATGTCTTGTCTGAAAGTTGGGGGTGGTGGGTGCTCGCAGAGACACCACCAGTCCTTGGCGCTCTGAGCCCTTCCTCAGCAGCCTGGCCTGACCCGAGGGCTCCTGGACGCCCGTGGGTGAGGTCGGGAACTTGGCCGGTTCCCACCACAAAGCTGGGGTGCAAGTCCCCACAACTCTCCCCTGGCGATGAGCCAAGCGCCATCCCTTCGAAAGCAGCCAGCGGCAAGGATTCTTGTCATTTCATGGGGGCTGAGGCCAGGACACCAGCGAGCCCTCCTCCAAGGCCCCGGGGTTCCTGCTGAGGGCAGGTCTACGCAGGTGCAGCCAGGTTGAGCCAGGAATGGAGTCTTACTCCAGTCCCTTAGCCCAGGCCACAGCATTTGGTTATCCCCAGGGAACAGGCCCTTTTCTGAGCTCACTTGATCAGAAGGAATCTCTGCTCTGGCCCACGGTGCACGTGGGTCACCCGTCCAACTCAGAGCACACCATGTATCGGGCACCTACTGCGTGCAGGCCCCTCCAGGAAGGTTAGTGCATTATCTCCATCTTTACGGCATGCTAGATGGTTGGCATAGACCTCCGCTCTACATGGGGGCCCGGAATTCGGGGTGAGTGGCCCACCTGGGTCTCCCTGTGGCCAAGGTCTAGGCCAGCGTCTACCCGCTCCCTTCTGCCTGGGGCTCTCAAGGCCAAGATCCCCCATTCTAGAGTACCCCCCGCACCCAGCAGACAGGCAGCCATCACCCTGACCTGCTGTTGCCCTATGTGCAGAGATGTGGGGGGCTGTCTTTGGAGACGGCAGGACAGCTCCTGGTCCCTGTGCCCCCAGCTCCAGGCAGGTGCCTGGGCAAGCCCAGTGAGCCAGCTGTCAGCCAGGAGGTGGCCCCCAGGGGTTCTCCTCTTGCTTAAGTCAGAAATGTGTGTTATCTGGGGAGCTGCCAGCCTGCTCCGGACTGTGAGTGCTGGGCTGTGGGCAGCCGGCCCTTCCTGGGGACCCCTGCCCACTGGCCCTCACTCCGCCCCCCAGCCTCCTGAGGGGACGCCGGCGTGGGCGTGTCCATGGCCTCCTGTCCCCTTCTTCAGCTGGAAGAAGGTGTAGCGTGTGTCCTGTGGCCTCAGCAGCCCCCCCAACTTAATTCAGACAAGCTGCTCAGGGGAGTGGGAGGGCAAACACCACCCAAGGCCACCAAGCCCCGTGGTGACGCTTCCTCCACGGCCAGACTGTCCAGAGGCCACTGCCCCACCGTTGTAATGGAAACTTCTCAGCTGGCCTGTGAGCTGCGGCAGCTCCGGTTCCCACTCTGCTCAAGGCTCCGATCGCCAGCGCACTGGGGGCCGGACAGGTGGGCGAGTTCACCCAGGGGTGCGGCACCTGCAGGAGCCAGGTGGGCCGGGGCGGCGCATGTGTGTGTGTGTGTGTGTGTGTGCACGCGCACGCACGGGTCGGGGGGGCTGGGGGGGGCTGTGCCCGTGTGTGGTGTGCGAACGGTGGGGCTCACAGCTCCAGCCTCTGCAGGGTAAGGTCCCAACGTGGTTCGCCCACCTGCGCCAGCCCCTGGAGGAGCTGTCACCAGGACAGGTGTGCAGGACAAGCCCGGGCGGTGGCTCTGCTCGATCAGGCTCCAGACGTGCCGGGTCAGGAGGAGACGCTCAGCCTCCCCGGGGCTACAGGACTGCCGGCAAGCTCCTCCATCCCCCGAGCCCTGGGGTCCTGTGGGTGAACAGGCACAGTGCAGGATGTGAGGGGTGACGGGGAGTGGTGTGGGTGCGAACTGGCTGTCGGCCCCATGGTCACAGCTGAGGAGGGCCCCCTCCCCATGCAGGGCTGCACCATGTGGGGGTCTCAGAGGGACCCCTGGCGAGGATGGAGACGTACCAGCAGGCAGTGGGTGGCCGGTGGCACGAGCGTGGGCATGGGGATGAGCGGGACACAGAGGCGTGGCCAGCCTGGCCCGGGTGGAGGTGAGAGCGATGGCAAGACAGGTGGCCCAGCTGTCGGAGGCGGTGAGCCGGGCGGGAGCTGGAGCTGGGGGGGGCCGTGGGGGGGTGCTGGGCTGCCGAGCTGGGCTGCAGAGGCTCAGCCTCCGTGGGCCAAACCCCATAGATGGTCAGGGCTCTTGTGGACGCACGGTCTTGGTCGGCCTGCGCTCCTAGGAAGGAGGGCAGGAGAGCCTGAGGCTCCCCGCTCGGTGCTCCTGACCCACCACGCCTGGAGCAGGAGCTCTGGGGAAGGCCTGGGGCAGCCCTGCGCCTCAGGCTCCCTTGGCCCACCTCTCACCGGCAGGCCCAGCCAGGCAGGCCCCCACCCAGAGACAAGGCTGGGCAGGCTCGGGCTGCAGCGACCAGCGTCCCTACCCCCAGGGGAAGAGGGTGTCCCCTCAACAGAGGTGAGAGGCTGTTGACCGAGAAGCCCTGCCCTTGGGGGGGTGGTGGTGACATTCCACAGGCCCCAGGCCTGAGCTATTTTCCGCCCTTTATCACCCATCTGTCACAAGCAGCCTCCGAGTGGAGGGCACTCCTGTTACACTCTGTTGCTGCTGGAGGCCCTGAGGCCTCCCCGCTCCCATGCGGGGTCCTGCCCTCGGCCAGCGGGCCGGGGGTGGAGGGGGGCACTGCCCGGCGGCTGGAGGGGGGCTGTGGAGGAGCCAGGGGGGGTACCAAGAGCCATCCTTGCCTCCTCCTGTGCGACGGGTGGGGAGACTGAGGCCCAGGACAGTCATGCTGTTGAGAAAGACGCTGAGCCATAGGGAGACAGAGCCCAGGACTCAAGCCAGTCCTGGGGGTAGGCAAAGGCCCCCACTTCCTCTCGGAGGAAATGACATTTAAGGGGAAGCTGGAGCCTGAGCAAGATGCAGAGATGGGGCAAAGGCAGGTGGGGCAGGGACGGTAGGTAGAGGGGAGGTGGGGCGGCGGGGAGGTGGATGGAGACCACCCGGCAGCAGACGAGGACCCAGGCAAAGGCACATGGCCAGAGAAGGCCTGGGGCTCCTGAGAGCCGCCTGGGGGGAGGGCACCGTCCTCACATGGGCACAGGGGCCCCAGGCTCTCTGCCCGAGCAAGGCCACTCTTCCCCTGAGCGACTGTCCTGGGCTCCCTCTGAGCCCCTGACACACATGGCCGTGCTTGCCCTCACCAACCCCACGGAGGACGTTGCCACCGGGATCCCTATTTTCAGCTGAGTAGACTGAGGCACACAGAGCTTAGAGGCCTGTCCACGGTCACGCATGGTCACACAGGGTCCCTGCTGGAGCTGGTGGGACCCACTGGGCTGCCCGCACCAGAGCCACGGAGACACACACGAACACATACACACACACAGAGGCACATTTACACTCAGACACACTCACGCACATGGCATGCACCCACATGCTGGTGCGATCACACCCCTCACTCACACTCACAGGTGCTCCATGTGCATGAGCACACTCATGCCCATATGTACAAATAGCCATGCATACTCGCATGTGCGTGCACACGCATGGACACGCACACTAAGGTGTATGTGCAGCCGCCCTCACACATACACGCAGGCACACACAGACATGCTCGCACATATATGCACATGGACACACGCTCACAGGCACACACGTGCACACACGCGCACGCTCATGCTCACACGTGTGCATCCACGCTCACGTGCACACACTCATGCTGGCACACACACGCTCGTGCTCACACGTGTGCATCCACACTCACGTGCACACACTCATGCTGGCACACACGCTCGTGCTCACACGTGTGCATCCACGCTCACATGCACACACTCATGCTCGCACGCACACACGCGCTCATGCTCACACGTGTGCATCCACGCTCACATGCACACACTCATGCTCGCACGCACACACGCGCTTGTGCTCACACGTGTGCATCCACGCTCACATGCACACACACACGCTCGTGCTCACACGTGTGCGTCCACGCTCACATGCGCACACACACGCTCGTGCTCACACGTATGCATCCACGCTCACATGCACACACTCATGCTCGCACGCACACACGCGCACACTTGTGCTCACACGTGTGCACACCCGATGCTGTCCCCAGTCCCGAGCGGTTCCTCACCTGAGAGGCCAGCAAGCCGCCCTCCCTGCCGTGTCCCCCTCACTGGGCTCGAGGCTCCTTCCCTGACTCTATTTGCAGTAAAAACCTGACGCTGAGGAGGAGAGAACTGCTCCCTTTAGAAATAATTAAAGCCACCTGGCTGCGGAGCGCGCCTGTCATTACCAGGCTCTGCACAGCTCTGCTGTTGACGCCTGCTGGGGCCGAGGGCTCAGCCACCCCGTCATCTCCCCGGGGAAGACTGTACGGAGGCCCTGCTCAACCCTCGAGGCCGTCTGGCTCTCAGGGGACCCTGACGGCACCATGCAGGGGACAGTGCGGACCCTCACCGTCAGCCCCGCTCTCAGCACTGGGTGCGGGGGGCATCCTTGGAGGACAGAGCCAGGGACACTCCTCACAAAACCCAAACGTTCGCCATGGACAGAGGGGGCAGGGATGTCCGCAAAGGACCCCAGACCAGGGAGCCCTGGAGGAGCCTGGGGCTGGGGATAAGGAGGGGCAGGTGACCCCCATGCCACCCCCAACGCCTCTCGTTATCCAGGGGGAGGGGCAGAGACTGCCCTGGTGTCCGAGTGGCTGGGGAAGCCCTGGGCTCAATTTCTCCACATGTTCACTGAAGAGGGTGGGCCCATCACCGCCCCCCCGCCCCAGGGCCCTGGAAGGACTAATGCTCGATGCCTGGCTTCACCTGCATGGTGCCTGGCGCGGTCTGCGCCCACAGCAGGACCGGGGGAGGTCTCAGAAGTCAGGAACCCTTCAAAGGCGAATGAGAACCCACCAAGAGGGGCCGCGTCAGGGAGGACAGGCTCACGGGTGGACGTGGGGAGGCGCCACCTTACACCTCGAAAGTAAGCATGCTAAACCTGGGACAGGGCGGGACAGAGACACGGAGACAAGAGAGTCTGGGCGGGCCCCACCAGCTCCAGCCCCTCGCAGAGCTGGAGACCCTCTGGAGCAGCCTTCCTAGTCCCATGGAGCCCCAACCATGCCCGGCCCTGGACCCCTTCCCTCACACCCCGGAGGCCCCCCAACATGACCTCAAAACATGCACATGACATAATAAAACGCACGCTTCCTGAGCACCCAGTACCGGAGGCTGGTTGTAAGTTACCGACGGCAGCCCCGTGGAATACGGCGCAACCGTGAGGGCTGACGATGGGGGACACTGGCCACCGGGGAGGGTGCAGGGAGCACTGTGCTGGGAGCACCGGAAGGAAAGCCCTGTCTGCTCATGGGCAGGGCAGACAGACGTCCCCTCCGTCTACTCCTACCAGTGCTGCTCGTACAATAAATAATGTCCCTGCTTCTTTTAGGACCATGTTCCAATAAATGAGGACTGCAGGGCGAGCCTTGAGCCCCGACTCCCGGCCAGAGAAGCGCCATCACACCAGGAAGAATGAAGAGGCCGCTCCGGGCTCGCTGATGCCCAGGGCGGGGAGGGTAAGGCTGGGTCCTGGACAAGAGCCAACCCCGGGATCCCAAGGCCAAGTGCACCAGGGTCAGCCACCTGGGCCCCCCGCCGGGGGCAGGGAAGGGGGAGCTGGGACAGGAGGCATGGTCCCTGTCCTTGCCCGAGCTGTCCTGGCCCCAGGAACCCTGGGAGAGAAAATCACCGGGGTCGGGAGTTGGGGGTTGGTGGCTCTTTAAAGGCTTGGTCTGGCAGAGAGGGTTGGAGACCCCTGGAGGGGACACGGCATGCCCAAAGGTGCAAGGCCAGGGCCGAGGGCAGGGGTACAGCATGCAAGGGCAGGGAGAGTGGGCCAGGAGAGAGCGCAGGTGAGGCAGAGAAAGCAGGAGCCATGGGGGTGCTCCAGATGCTTCCCCAGCATGGTCACTTTGCAGCCCAGGGAGGAGGGCTTGTGAGTGGGGGAGGGTGGACAGAGGAGGGCCAGGCCAGGGCAGTGGGGACCGACTTCAGACCTGAGTCCACACCTAGCCTCTGTACTCACTTCCAGGCTGGTGGCAGGCCACAGGCCCAGGCGTCCCACCAAGTGGAGGGGACAGCCCTGAGCTGGGCCCAACCCCAGGACTAGGCGGGGCCCATGTCCCCCAGACGGCCAGCAGTAAGCTCTGTGCGACCAGGGCCTCCCAGCCAGGAGCCATTCAAAATGGGTGTACTCAGCTCAGAACAGCCTGTTGTCCCCAGTTTATAGGTGGGAACACTGAGGCTCAGAGCAGTCCCGCAACTCCACATTCCAAACAGCACGGTGGGAGGGCAGCCCCTGGGCGGGCACCTGTGTCCAGGCTCTGTCCCGCCGCAGCCCAGGTCTCATGCTCAGATCCCTCACCGTGTCCACAGGTGAGTGACAGAGGCCCACTGTGTGACACAAGCCAGGCACTGACCCCGGACAGCCCTGGCTCAGGGCCCGGCCTCCTCCCCGGCGCCCGGGTGCAGAGGAGCCCTGGGGGCCCCGTGCTCCGGGATCCAGCGAGGTTTTGTGCGGGCAGCTCGGACAGGAAGACGGCCCTCGGTGGATAGCCACAGTTACTGATATGATCATCATTATTGTTACAGATACCGTCGGGGTTGGGGGGGCACGGTCCTGGGCGGCCATGAACACCGCCATCCATTGTGATGGCCCCGATGGCTCTGTTCCAGCCCCCACCACCCGGAGCAGCCCCGCAGTCAGGCTGCCAGGCTGGGGCAGCAGGTGGGGCAGGTCCACGGGGGTCTCCACGCCCCCCATCGGGTCCCCCACAGTGCGTCCCTCTGCATAAACCCAGAGGAGGCACCGTGTCTCCTGCCCCCTGGGGGCTCACTTCTGCTCACTTCCCTCTGCCTCCCACCCCTGCCCCAGGAGGGCGACAGGAGGGGCCCCCCCTCCATCCTGAGGCGGAGCGGGCCGGGGTGCAGCAGCCACGGGGCCGAGCCACAGAGGACCTCGAGGCGTGTGCGGTTCCGGGAACCCCTGGAGGTGACCGTCCACTGTAAGAACGGAGCTCAGCAAGCAGGCGCAGGGCCAGGTGGGGCGGGGGGCCACATGTCCCAGGAACTCACAGAGGGCCATCTGGAGGGACCACAGCCACCTGTCCTGTCTGCACAGACAGAACCCCAATAAAACCCAGCCCATGGCTCAGGCTAGACAGAGTAAGTCAACAAAACAGCCACTAGCAGGAAAAAAGCAGATCAGAGCTGCCCAAATTGCAACTGTCCTCTCGAGGGAAGGCCAGTGGGCAATGTCCCCAGCGCCCACCCACCCTTCCCGCCAGCACTGGAAGCTTCCCGCTGCCCCTCAGCTCTCCCAACACCTGCGTCCCTCACTGCCCACTTCCCGAATTCTCCCAGCCCCAGCCGAGGTCCTGGGGTCCTCCTGCCCCAGAGCCCCTCCCCGCCACCTGCCCTCTCCTCCCCTGGCCCCTTCACTCCCTGCCCATGGGACTGGCCCCTGTATCAGCTAGCTATGCCATGTAACAAATTACCACAGACTTGGAAGCTTCGAGCAGCCCACGTTTATTATCGCGGTGACCCCGTGGGTCAGGGGTCTAGGCACGGCCTAGCTGGTCCTCTGCTCAGGTCTCCCAGGGCAGCTATCCAGGTGTGGGCCGGGGCGGCCTCTCAGCTGAGGCCTGGGGCCCTATTCCAAGCTCACAGAGCTGTTGCAGACTTTGTTTCCTTGCAGCTGTAGAACCCACAGCGGAGCACCTCCAAGACCAGGAGCAGACCCTCCCTCTTTTTTAAACAGCTTGCCTGATGAGGCCAGGCCCACCCAAGATAATCTCCCTTTTGATGGACTCAGAGTCAGCTGATTGGGGTTTGCCGCTCAGTTGCAGAATCCCTCCCGCGTTACCTTCTTCTGTTGGGTAGAAGTCACAGCCCCACACTAAGGGGAGGGGATGACACTAGAGGGGTAGGAATCACGGGGGCATCTTAGATCCTGCCCACCACAGCCCCCGGGCAAGGTACTTCCTGAGACCTGCTGAGTGATGGGTAAAACTCCCACCCAGCACGTGTTAGCTCCTCCCTGGATGGCCCGCCCTAAACGTCCAGTCCAGGCCTCAACCCCTCTCCCGAGGCCCATACCGCTCGCTAGGCTCCTCACATCTGCTCTTCGCACCCGTCCCTTCCGGGTCCAGCGCTCGCCCACAGCACAGCTCTGCACTCCCCCAGGAGCTTCCCAGCCGCCCTGGGGACAGACACTCAGCGGGCCGGGAATCAAGGCCCAGGCAGTCCAGGGGGTGGCCTGGGGCCCCCCAGGGCACTGTGGGGATGGGCAGGAGCGAGGGTCCTGCCCGGCCCTCTCCCAGTGCCAGCCCCTAGGGCCCTGCCCAGGGACCCCCGGCAGGCCCCTCCCCCAAGCCACCACGGGGTCACCACATCCACACTCCCACAGGCTCTGAGAGCAGCACCCAGCTTCTTGGGCTCCCCAAGTTCTGGCAGCCTGAGCCTGAAGCCGTGAGGCAGGGGGGACCCCTAGGTGGTGCTGGGGCCACTGGCTGGCCAGGGGGGCGTGGATCTCCTACTTGTGAAACGGGGTAGCTGCATCTGACTCGCCCGTCTCAGGGTGCTTTGCGGGGTGGGCGTGAGATGCGAGGTCCTGAGGGCACGGGGCAGGCTGAGGCAGCGTGAGCCCCCAGGCAGGGGGCCCTCCCTGCCCAAGCCCACCCTCGGTTCTCCTTCCCAGACATCGCCCGCAGGGAGCCCACCACCACCACCACCACCAGGGGTGAGTCCGACCCCTCGCCCCCACCCCCACGTGCCGTGCCCAGGCCACCCCTGCCGCACACCCCCACCCCCGGTGGCTCCAGCAGGGCCCCCCCCGCGCCCCGGCAAGGCCACTCCCTCAGCCTGGGTGCCTGACACACAGCATGGCCAGCAGCTCCCCTCTGCGGTCACTCCCCCTTACTCCTTCCCCAGGGGAGGGTGCCGGGCACAGCCGATGGGAGGCCCTTTCACAAGGAAGCCACCCAACACTGGCAGAGGCCCCAGGCAGGGAGGGGGGTGCCCCACGCCCCATGGGGACCATGGGGGGCACCCCAAGGACCCACTCCGAAGGAGCCCACCCTCGGGGTGAGCCTCCCTCTGTCTGCGGCCTCCCCACCAGCCCCGCAGGGAGGAGGGAGCCCCACAGGGTCCTCATGGTGGGGCTGGGCCTGCGGGCAGGGGTTCATCCGGTCCCGCTCCGCCCCCAGCGCCCAGCTGGCCCAGGCCCCGAGGCAGCTCCCTGCTCCTGCAGCTGTCCGTGTGCGTCCTGCTGCTGCTGGTGCTGGGCCTGGTCTACGGCCGAGCCAAGCCCGTGGCGCTGGCCCTTGAGGACCTCCGGGCCCGGCTCCTGGTGCTCGCCCTGCGCCTGAGGCATACGGCCCTCACCTGCTGGCGGGGCCTCCTGCAGCGCTGATGGAGGCTGGCCAGACGCTCCCCTCCACACCTGAGGCCCCGGCTGGCCGTGCAGGGCAGGAGCGGGGGAGCCCCAGGTCAGGTGGGAGGGCTTCCAGCCGAGCCCGCCCCCTGCAACAGGGCCCCTCTTGCTGCACATGTTAGGGTCCACCGTGAGGTTTTATTAGAAAGAGAATTCCACACAGGCTTCAGCCCTGAGAGCCCCCCAGGCCCTCCCTCGCCCCGGTGGGAACTCTCCGTACCCTTGGGCCAGGCCTGGATGTGGCCACGCGGAGCCCCCTGAAGACAGGGACACCGGCCCTGTGTCCATGGGGCCCCTCGGAGGTGAAACTGGCCTTTGCTACTTCGGGCTTGCAGGGCCTGGACTTTGAAACCCCGTTGAGACAGGCGGGTCTGGCTGTCGGGGTGGGGTCCTCCCTCCTGAAACTGCACACGGGGTGGGGGGCCTGGCATCTCCCCTTGTTTGTGGTGTTGGGATGCCAACCTCTGAGCCCAGGTCTGACTGCTCCCCGGGGCTCCAAGGCCTCAGGGACCCTCTCGTGCCCCGGGGGGACATACGTGCTGCCCCCCTCCTCAGCTGTCCACCTGGGAATGGCTGAGAGGGAGCTCGCTCCGCCCGGACCCCAACACCTTCAGAACACAGCCGCCCGTGCCGGGACCCCAGGCTGCGCCGTGCACCAGCCACAGGGCCTGCGTGTCCCATGACTGTGTGCAGACAGCGAGCCGCCGCGGGCGTTGCGAGGCCATGGGGAGACGTGGCAACAAACTCCAGGGCCCCCCCCAGACCCTGCATGGAGGGGGATGCCTGAACAAAGCAGGGAGGCCCATGGGCAGATGCCAGGAGGGACTGCCAGGAAGACGCCATCTCCCCCAGCCACCTTCAGACAAGTGTCCACGGGACGGCCAGTGCTGTGCTGTCCCAAGGTTATGCCCTGAGTGCCCATCCCCACTGCCTAAGCGGGGACACACTGAGTTTCTATTAAACCACACTGCCACCCCTTTTATTAGTCTGGGGATTTTTACCCAAAGGAGGGATATGGGGACCAATTTCCTCGGCTAAAGCAGAGGTGGGGGCACAGGGGAGCCTTCCCTTCTAGGCCTCAGGGGCTAGGGTGGTGCTTTCCAGGATTTGGGTTTGGGGAGCCCAGAGCGGGGAGCCCAGTGGAGAGGAGGGGCCTGTCTCTGGGAGCGGTAGCCTCCAGGGGGTCCCGGCCGGGACCCCATCTCATCTCACCCCCACCCCCGAAGAAGACAGGCAGGTTACTGCCCCATACTCCAGGCGGGGAAACTGAGGCTAGGAGAGGTTGGGTCTCATGCCCAAACCCGTGGGGCAGGCACAGTCCTCGGGCTCAGCCCAGTCCAGTCCCGGTCCCGTCTGGGGGAACCCCTGCCACCAGGGCTCTCAGCCAAGGGCCGGCCGGTCTCTGCAAAGACACCCGGCTCTGGAGGGTCCGCAGACCATGAGCCATGGCTTCGGGGAAGACGCTGCTCGGCAGGTGCGCCACGACCCGGAGACGTCAGTCCTCACACCTGGGGGTGCCGTGGCGAGAACGGAGCCCCCCGGAACAGGCGCGCACGAGGGGGCACAGCCACGGGAAGGCCCAGCCCTAATCCCAGCCAGTTTCTGAAGCTACAGGGATGAACACGGGCAGGTTCCTAAATCTTAGCCGCAAACAAAACCCAGGAGCCAGGAAGCCGAAGGCAGAGGAGGGCAGGGCAGGGACAGGCGGCCCAGCAACCACACCCAAGGCTCAGGACCTCTGTGTTTATTTTGACTTTGAGAAATAGATACACTTAAGTGGAAGAATCATCACTTTCAATTTCGTCAGAAGTAGAATGAAAACAAAGACGCATTATCCAACAGCAGCTGGGAGAAGCAAGGCACCAGGCAGAAGAGATCCTGTGGTCCCGTCTCAGGAAGCCTGGGGCCGGCCCCTGCCCTTCCAGTCCGCCCCGGGGCGCCCCCACTCCCCGCCCCCTGCAGGGCACACAGCGCGGTCCCACTACCCTCTCCGGGAAGCCCCCGGGCACAGACGTCTGGAGGTACCCCCGGTCTGAGGCAGGTCCGTGCCAGGGACGAGCCCCGCTCTGCAGGTGACCCTGAGGTGCGTGTGGACGCACGTCTCTGCCAGCCTGAGCGAGGGGCGCCCCACACCGGCTCCCAGTAACCCACGAGGGGCAGCTGCGAAGGGCACACCCAAGCCTGCCGTGGACCCTCAGGCTCCAGAGTCCACGGCCTGACCCTGCTCGTCCTTCCCGGGGCCTGGCTGGTTGCTGCCAACAGACCGGAACTCTCCGGGGCCGGAGAGGGTCCCCACAGCCTGTGCGCGAATGCCCGGTGAGGGCAGATCTGCTGGGCGCCTCAGTTCTGCCAACACAACTCCCCCAGGGACCGGCCAGCCCCGCTGCCTGGCGTTCTCGGCCAGGCCCTGGGGCCAGAGCGCCTCTGCAATGCCGGGGCCCTCATCCACCTGGCCCCGATCTCCCCCACTGACAGGTGCCCCTGAGCAGGATCTGTACAGGTGACCTGCGGGCCCCCCTCCCTGGCCCAGGCTCCCTGCCCTACTCGGCACCTCGATCCAGACCCAGATCCACGGCCTCTGGAGACCCTGTGCCCCCCACGTGGGAGACCAAACCGGCCTCTGGCAGCACAAGGCATGGACATGGGGAGCCGGGTCTCTCCTTCCCTGGAGGGTCAGCCCAGGAAACGGGAATGGCTCACTGAGCCCAGGGGAAGGGGCGCCCCACTCCTGGGCAGGATTCGGGGGACTGTGTGCTGTTGCAGAAGCCGGGGAGCCCTGTGAGGAGGGGCATCCACAGCCAAGCAGCCCCAGGTTGCTCATCACTGAGCTCTAGGGTCCCATTTCCACCCCCAACTCCTCTTCCTGCCTCCGTGTGGATGGGGTCGTGTCCTCGGGGACCTCGGTGCTTTGGACGCCATCAGATGGGAAGGCAGCCCCTCCACTGAGGTGCCAGGGGTGCTGGGGACGTCCCAGTGGGTGAAGGTACCAAGGAGCTGCTCTGTCCTCCCCCGCTCTGATCTCTGCTCACACCTTCCAGTGCACACTCACACACACAGATGCACGCTCACACGCACTTACCCACATTCTCGTGCACATGCATGTTCACACTCACACTTGTGCACACGCATGTTCACACTCACACTTGTGCACACGTGTGCTCACACACAGCTCGCTCACACACCTTCCCCATGCAGACTTCCACGTGTGTGCACACACTCATGTTCACACCCACACTTGTGCACACGCATGCTCAAGGAGCTGCTGTGTCCTCCCCCGCTCTGATCTCTGCTCACACCTTCCAGTGCACACTCACACACACATGCACGCTCACGTGCACTTACCCACATTCTCGTGCACACTCATGTTCACACCCACATTTGTGCACACGCATGCTCAAGGAGCTGCTGTGTCCTCACCCGCTCTGATCTCTGCTCACACCTTCCAATGCACACTCAAACACATATGAACGCTCACGCGCACTTACCCACATTCTCGTGCACACGCGTGTTCACACTCACACTTGTGCACACGCATGCTCAAGGAGCTGCTGTGTCCTCCCCCGCTCTGATCTCTGCTCACACCTTCCAGTGCACACTCACACACACATGCACGCTCACGTGCACTTACCCACATTCTCGTGCACACGCATGTTCACACTCACACTTGTGCACACGTGTGCTCACACACAGCTCGCGCACACACCCTCCCCATGCAGACCACGTGTGTGCACACACTTACATCACACACCTTCACACCCTCGCGTGCACTCACACGCGCGCAGGCACCTGCAGCGGCACCTGCCCCATCCCTTCCTCCATAGGAGGTGGGGCGCCCCCAGCCCATGTCCCCACCTCCCCACACTGTGCCCCTCCAGGCAGGGCCATGCGGGGCTCCCCCAGCCAGTCCTGGGGCACCAGGCGCCGGCTCCCAGCTCTGACACCACAGCCACTTGCCAGGACGCCCGCACAGCCACCACCTGACTGCAGGCAACACCACTGGCCCTGCGCTTTGGATGCTGAGACCCGCCTGGCCACCGGGGCCACAGAGCCAGAGCACAGGGAACTCAACCCTGCGGCAGGGGTGGGGGAAGCGCGGGGCCAGAAGACGGGCCACACAGGGCAGGGCAGCTCCTTCCTGCCATCGGCCCCCTGCTCCCAGGCCCCACACACTGCTCAGGAACAAGGGACAAGAGTGACGAGTGGCCATCGTGGGTTGGGGTCACTCTGGGGACACGGGCTGCTGCCACAGGATCGGGCACAGAATCACACCTGGGCAAGCAGGTGGAGACAGCGTCCATCCGAGGCAGGACCTGCAAGCCCTATGGCCAGAGGCATCCACGAGGGTGGACCGCCCCCCACCCAGGCTCGCCCGCCAGTGCCCCCGGGACAGGCGTGTTGCGTGTGTGTGAGGCCCGGAGGGGGTCCCGCAGTCTCTGTGTGTCCCTGTCTGAGGGCTGACGCCCACCCCAGTCAACTGCCACACTCAAGGTGGGAATGGGGTGCTTGGGTGAGCAGGGTCACTCACATCACACAGTGCCGAAGGGAGACATGCAAGGCGAGGGGCAGACGGGGCCAGGCAGAGTCCCCAGCCGCTCCCCTGGGTCGGGCCGTGAGCACCGGGCGGGGTGGGGGGCGTCCTAGATGACAGCGCTCTTCTCCTCCTGGAAGGAGGCCCGGGGGGTCGGCCTGGCCAGGAGCAGCTCCTTCTCGTGGACCAGGTTGTCCAGCAGGTCCTCCTGGCGGTAGTTGTGGTAGACTTTCAGGAAAGCCAGGATGGTGATGGCCAGCCAGGCCAGCCACGAGGCCCAGAGGCCAAACTACACAGAGGGCGGAGGTGAGGTCAGGAGGCCAGCCAGACCCACCATCCACTGCCCAGTGCACCCACCCACCTGCCCCCGGGAAAGGTGGGACCCATTTCGGGGACAGGTCAGGGGCTAGCTACGGGGCCCAACATGCGGCCCGCCTTGCCTCCTTCTTCACACAACCATCCCTTCCTGGTATGTGGCGGCCAGGCCTCTGAACCCCAAGCTGGGCAATGCTTTCGGGGACTCTGACCACCCTCACCCCCAGGCAGGCAGGCCCGCCCAGCTCCACGGAGAGCCCGTCTATAACACAGCCTCCTCCAGCCACTGGAACAAACTGACCTTTAGCTGCCGTTACCAAACAGCTGAAGCAGAAACAATTTAATCAGAACCAGGCCCAAGCCACATTAAACAGATTCTCATTGGGGGTTATTTATCACCAGACTCAGCTCACACCTTTGTAATCTAATTGGCGCAAATTAGGGCTGAAGCATTTTCCACTGAATTTTCGTGAAGCTGTCTCTGGCAGTTTCAGCTCATCTCGGCAAAGAACCTTCAGACCCACCGGATGTCCAGCCCCTAGAGGGCTCCTCTCCGTCGGAAGAGTCCTCAGACCGGTCACTGGCCAACGTGAGCCCTGAGAGGCGGGCCTGGGGTCCAGAAATGGACCTGGATGCCAGCAAGCCCTGCTCAGTGCTGGAAGGAGCCAGCCCCACCTGGGTACCCCTCACCAGTGACATCTGCCTGGACACAGATGCAGATTTTGGGAAACAGCCCTTACTGACCACTAACAAATCCTAACACGCCTGCATCCCAGCAAACGGGGTCCCCAGAGATGCACCTGGAGGGCAGGGAACGAAGCTCACACAAGGGCAGGGCAGGGAGAGGAGCTGTCCCCCCAAAGCAGTTGGGGGTGGGCTCCTCCAAATTCACAGGCTGGATCCCCCCACACCCTCCCTCAGACACCGCATCAGTTTCCCCTGGCCAGGGAATAACCGCGAGCCCTCCAGCATTTACCAGAGCGTGCCCACTTGGTGCCAGGAGTCCAAGCTCCCTGCCTTGGCTGCAGACCCAGGATCAGATGCCTAGTGTCCTTTCCACCTGGGACAGAGCCACTCCCTCAGCCCCTGGACCTCACGTCTGCAGTTAGCTCACCTGTCCGCTCCTCCTAGGATGCCCCATGCCTCACCCCTCTCCACATCCACCTGCAAGAGCCCCCACTAAGTCTCCGAAACCCAGGAATACCACTCACTCAGCTGTATCTCCTCTGCCTGGCACCATCCTCAACCTCCCCTGGATGAGGGCTTTGGGAGGCAGGCTGTGCACTCAAGTGAACGTTCAGCAGTGAATGGATCCCTCCCCAACAATGCATGCTTCCCGGTCTACCTGGCAGCCCCTCCCACCAGAAGAGCCCTCCCACCTGGACAGCTCCCTTCCTACCAGAACAGCCCTGCCTACCGGGGCAGCACCTCCTACCTGGCAGCCCCTCCCACCAGAACGACCACGCCTACCTGGGCAGCCCCGCCTGCTGGCAGCCCCTCCCACCAGAAAGACCACGCCTACCTGGGCAGCCCCGCCTGCTGGCAGCCCCTCCCACCAGAAAGACCACGCCTATCTGGGCAGCCCCGCCTATCTAGCCCCTCTGCCTACCTGGGCGATGGCAAACTGGTCATAGAAGGCAGAGTTGTCCACGCTCAGCTCCAAATTGATGTTCTGGAGCTCTTCACAGCTGAAACAGCAAGACACAGGGTGGCAGGTGACACTGCGACACGGAGCACAGGGAGTGACACGCAGCACCCCCAAACGGTGAGGCAGCTCTCCGGGCCCCAAAGGCCTCATCCCTGACCCCCTCCAACCAAAAGCTTCTGCTCGTGCTCCTCCCCATCCCTATCGCCGTCTTCCAAACCCTCCAGGAGCTGACTCAGCTCAGAACTCCGCAGCCCACCTCCAAAGCAGCACAGGGTGGGATCTCCCGGGCCTTGCCGTGCGGTCATATCAGGCCTCCAGGACCCAGAGCACACTGGGCCTCCGTCCCCCAGCCCGGATCCAGAGCCCTACTCCCATGTGAAGGGGGCACTGAGGTCAAGGGGGCAGGTCCAGGGGAAGGCGCTGGTCAGGTGTGCACAGGTGGGAGCCCCAGGCAGGATGAACAAAACCTCGGGCTGGGCTCGGAATGGGATTCGTGCCCCAGGATGTCACCGGGGGGCAGCGGGGGTGGGGCGGGGCGCAGGCCCACCTGTGGGGCACAGTGCCCTTCTCCGTGATGGCATCACACCACATAGTGAAGCCCACGCTCACGATGGTGCTGGCGATGAAGACGAGGAAGACCACGGAGGCGCTGACCAGGAGGTTCAGGAAGGCGTAGAGGAAGGAGCTTCGGCAAAGGACAAAAGAGGACGATCACCGTGCGCACCGCTGGGATGTTGGTGCCAGGGGACAGCGGGGGCTGGGCCCGGCTGGGGCAAGGGGGCCATGCAGGGCCGCCAGGGCCACTTTCGCCTCCCTCACTGCCCCTCACCCCGAAGTCCCATCCCAGCCTCCCGGAGGCCTGGAGGGAGAGCACTTGTCAGCCCGGCCTTGCAGAGGGGAGGCAGAGCCGAGATCTGACCCCAGGGGTGCTGGCTTCCAGCGCATCCGCGCTCTTCCCGGGCCATTCCCCCACTCAGCTGCCCTGGGGCCCTGTGCCCTCAAGGTCATCAACACCGCTGGCCCGGACCTGCATCAGGGGCTTGCGGAGTCACCCTGCTCGCATCTGTCCACTGAAGCCTAAAAGGCCCAGCTGTGACGGGGAGGGGGCACAGGAGGCAGGGCCACGAGGACGGAGCTCGCTCTGGGTCCGCACAGACATGGCCCCACTGGGGGCTCCTCCATCCTCCGCCCGAGGGGCCGGCCCAAGGAGACCATGGCAGTGACCCCTCTCCTGGGCTCCTGGCTGGGCTCAACCAGTGCGGACCCGGCAAGGGACTGGCAGTGGAAATTCTCCTTCCAGGCCCCTGCTGGGGATGCCCCCGGTCGGCTGTCCCTCTACCAAAGGTCAGCAGCCCCTCCAGGCGGCCGCTTCCACCCAAGCCTCCCCTACATGGTCCCCGTGACCAGAGGAGGTGACAGGGCCGTTGCAGGGCCCACACCTGGCCCACATCCTCATCTCTGCCAATCGCCCTCCTCGGGTTATCCTCACTTGGGTGAGCCATCCGATTCCAGCAGGGATCCTGACGGCAAAATTCACCTGGCCCTGGGCACTCTGAATCAGAGGTCGGGGCCTACAGTCATAAAGAGGGGTACGTGATGGCCCATCCCACCTCCGAGGCTGTCACCAGACAGAGCAGCCTGTCAAATCTGTCCTGCCTCTTTCCCAGCTGCGTGACCTTCAGCAAGTTGCCCTCTGGGCCTCAATTTCTCCCTCTGTAAATTTGGGAGCAGGAGCCCCCCACAGGGTCATTGTGGAAACTGAGGGAGCTTATGTGGGCAAGGGACAGACAGCGATAACTTCAGGGGTGCTGCTCCCTCCCCAGGACAGGCCTCCACCCATCGCTGGAACCCTGACCTGCGGGGGCCGGAGCTGTGTGCCTGCATGGGGCTGGGCCTGTGGCCACAGGAGATGGAAGCGTGGGTGGGGCAGGAAGCGTGGGGGCGGGGTCAGCAACCAGATACCTGGAGACTGGGCCTGGGGGCCAGCTGTGCCCCCTGCAATCAGCGTGGGGCTAGGCAGTGTGCAGGGGAGTCCACTCCCTGGAGCTAATGCTCTAAGGGAAGCAGAGGTTACCCAGAGCCTACACCCTGACTTTGGATGCCCCCCCACTCCAGCTGAGGAGAACGGGGTGGTCCCAGGGGGACCAGGACGGAGCTTCCACAGGCAAAGCAAAGAAGCTGCCTGCCCTCAGCACAGAAGGCCAGATCACCGGGACAGAGGCTCCCTGGGTGCCCTCCATCTGCCAACACCGCTGTCCCACCAGGCACCCTGCCCAGCAGGTGCCCAGCATCCTGGACGAGCAGCTGCTGCCCCCAGGAGGCCCTCTTAGAGGGAGGAAGGATGCCCAGGGTGCAGAGGACATGCTGACTGGGCAACCACCACCCTCAACTCCTGCCCCCTCTCATGGGAGCGGGCGGCATGCCCCACGTTCTGTACTTAATTCTAGAGAGGCACACCAGCGGCTTGCTGTTCCATGTGTGGCCAGAAGCCCCCTCGGGGAACCCCCTGAGACACACGCCCCCCACCCCCATCCCGACACCTGCCCCTCCCGCCCTCAGCGGGGTTTACAACACAACCTCCCATAGCCAGGAGACCCGACTGTCTGCAGGCTCCAGCTGCATCCTATTACACAGGCAAGATTTGGGGTTCTCCTCCCATGACAGGAACATGGCGTCCCCATCCCATCCCCCCAACAGCCTCCTCCTATTCCCCAAGTCCATTTCTGGTCCGTTTCCATGGAACCTGCCTGGGCTTCACAGAGTTTTAAAGAATTGGGAGTGTTCACAGCCTCACTGGGCCCGGACCCCAGAGTCCCCAATGCCAACCCCCTCCCCGCTCCCCAAAGACCCACAGGGCAGCGGCCAAACAACCAGGAAGGCCGGCACACACAGGGTTAACTCCATCCTTCTCGCTGCCTCTCAGGGTGCCGGCCTGGATGTGCCGTCTCCATGGTGACCGCTATCCCGGGAAGCCCTGGGAGCGATTTGTAGGCTGCGGGACACGTGTGGGCAGACAGATGGGTTGTTTTGACCCGGCGCTGCCCAGCCGTCAATCACAAACCTGTCAACCGCAAACTGCGACCACCTGCACACTCCAAGGGCTCAGCACACTCAGGCCTGTGACCCACCCTCAGGTCGCCCATGCGCCCCCAGCCAGAAGCACCCCAGGAAGCCACAGGCGCCACCGAATCACACACCCATTCCTTTCGCCCTGTCCACGGCTGGGCACAAGCTGTCCGGGCCCCACTTTGCCCAGGGACACACCCTGGAGGGAGCCAGAACCACAGACAGGGTCTGACCCAGGCGCTGGGGACCCAGCTGGGAGCCCGTCACACAGACCAAAGGGTCGGGCTCTGCCCTCACTCTTGGCCGGGCTCCTGGCTGGTCTCTGCAGCTGGATGCAAGAGAATTAGTGGGTAGGGCCCTTTAGAACTCCAAGTCGGACAGCATGTCCCTGATGGGCTGGACACCCTGAGGGCCCTTGCCGTCCCTCAAGCTTGCTCTAACAGTCCTTCTGAGCCTCCTGTCGGTCCCGAGCCCCACTGACCCAGCACTTGCTTGTCTGCTCCACGAGGTCTGCCCAGCTGCTGAGCTGGGAGCGGGGGGCAGTCGGCGGGGGTGGGCTGTGAGGCAGCAGACCCCACATGCAGGCATTTTTCTGTCTTCATTCGACAAACACTAATTTGTGACTCCCAAGCTCAGCCCTGCGCACGCAGAGAGAAATGAAGTGCACGCCTGCCTTGGGTTCATCCAGCCCAGGGTCCCCTCAGATGGTGGGTCACCCCGGATACCCAGGGGAGCTCTGGCCCAGTCCTACCACCAGACCAAGATGAAGGGTCGGCACCTTGACAGATGGCACAGCTGGCTGGCTGCCGAGGGCACCTTGTCCCGATAAGACAACTGGCCTTGGGGTGTTCAGGGTCTAGCAGGTGAGGACCAGGAAGCAGCTCTCTGGGTAGGGCTCAGCCTCCGTGGCTCAGCGATGCGGGATCCCGGAGCCCCAAGAGACCCCTAGAGACTGGGAGCAGAGCAGTGAGAGCTGAGAGGCCCAGAGCCTTCGAGAAAGGAGTCCTGGTCATTTCGCACAAATTGGGCAGCAAATCTGGGGAGGTCAGCAATAGTGGTTTCTGTCCTCTCATCTTAAGGCTGTAAGATGTGGTCTCTTGAGGAGACTTGTCTTATAGGGACAAGGTGGAATGATGGGCATGAGCTGATGGCCAAACCATGGCTCCCGCACAGCCTGTGCCCACTGCCCTCAGCTTCCCAGACCGAAGGGACCTCAGCTACCCTATGCTGCTGACTGTCCCTCCTTTTCCTCAGACCTTGTCTCATATTTGGAGATGCTTCCCTGCCCCAATCTGCACAGACACTGACCAGACTTGACAATGTGCACGCAACGTGATGACATCTCAAACACCTCCTGGGGACACCAGCCATCGTTGTGGGAAGGAGGAGGTCTGTGGCAGGGCAGGATGGCCCCCTGACCAGCCTGGGCTCACCGTAGGCTGAGCCCCAGCCCCACAGCACCTGGAGGCCCCCGGGCTGACACGTGGCTTCCTGCAGACTCTCAATCCAGAACCTTGGTGTAGTGTGCTGAACTGTGCCCACGACAACACGTGTCCGAGGCTGCACCCCAGTACAGAGTGACAAAGCCCCAAGCCAAGGAATGTCAAGGGTTGCAGGCAGCTACCAGGAGCAAGCCTAGAAAGGATTCTCCCTCCCAAGGGAACCCACCCTGCCAACACCTTCATCTCCAACTTCTGGCCTCCAGGACTGTGGCAGAATAAATTGTGGCACTTTGTGAGAGAAGCCCCGGAAACTCATACACGTGCGTTGCTGGACTTTACCCCCTCTGGGTGTTTCAGTCCCCACGCTGGGTTGTTCCGGTCCTCTTCACCCTGCCAACCCTGTTAATCCCCTCTGTCCATGCCCAAGCCAAGCTGAGGGCTCTCAGGGGTCCCCACCTGACCCTCCAACCCACTGAGACCTCAGAGCAATAGCTTATCTCTCAGGTCCCCAAAAGAAGAGAAAAGCCCCCTAAAAAATACCAACAAATAATGGATGGGGGCATGAGTGGGGCGGGGTTTGGGAGAAGGCTGGATTTCCCCTGTGGATGTGAGGCCAGCAAGGGCCAGGAGCGGCTTTGTCACTCTTACCACAGTCTCTGTCTTCACGCAGCCTCTCCTCTCTCCGTTTCTTCCCCTCTTCTTATAAAGACACCAGTCATTGGATTTAGGGCCCACCCTAAATCCAGGATGACCTCATCCTGAGATCTTTAGCTGAATGACACCTGCAAAGACCCCATCCCCAGTTAAGGTCACACACACCTGTCCTGGGGTGCAGCCTCGGACACGTGTTGTCGTGGGCACAGTTCAGCACACTACACCAAGGTTCTGGATTGAGAGTCTGCAGGAAGCCACGTGTCAGCCTGGGGGGCCTCCAGGTGCTGTGGGGCTGGGGTTCAGCCTAGGATGAGCCCAGGCCGGTCAGGGGGCCATCCTGCTCTGCCACAGGCCCCCTCCTTCCCACAGAAGGTCCCAGGGGTAAAGGCGCATGGAAGGCTACAAGCTGAGGACCCCGGGTGCCAGAATTGTGCCAGGGTGGGGAAAGGTGAAGAGGAACACAGAGACCAGGAGGCAGGGAGGCCTCGTGGACATGCTGCTCCCTGTCTTGCATTCCCAGCCAAGCCCGTGGGCCTAGAGAGGTTCCCTCTGGCCTTTGCCCCACCATCATCATCCTTCCCAGGAGGATGGGAGTGGGGATGAGGAGAGGACTCCCCAATTTGCCCTGTCAGCCACCTGCCTGGCCTGATCCCTCCCCTGCACCTGGAGGAGCGCGGGGGCCCAGACCCGCTAGGGGCTGTCCGCAGCACTGATGCCTGAGCCTGAGCCGGCAAGCCAGGGAGGGCCCAGGTCCGCTCAGAGATGACAATGCAATATTTGAATCCCAGGGGCGGGGGTGGTAAATGCCCAAAGCGGGAGGTGATGCGCACTTGGGGTGGGAAGTACTGGCCTTGTACAGAGCGCGGGAGACCCTCATGGTCCGCGGGTTCTGCGTAGACAAAGGGCAGTTTGCATGGAGGCGGTGAGCACCAAGGGTTGATATTTTTGGGCCTCTGAGCTCCCCCCCACCCCCACCCCGGGAAGAGGGTGGGACTCATGCTCCTCCTTTGGGGAGGATGGCCTGGGGGCGCTGCGGGCTCGGGAGGGACGCCGTGCCCGGCCTGAGGGCTGCGTCTGGTGGGGCAGGGCGGCCGCCAGGCCCCCACTTACCCCTCGTGTCCCTTGCAGAGGAAGAAGAGCGTGCGCCAGGCGTGCGCGGCGGCGAGCAGCAGCGAGAGGAGGCTGGCGAGCAGGCTGAAGCGGCAGGCGGCCGGCGGGCCCCACTCCTGCACCGTGAAGCGCTCGCGCTCCTGCACCGTCAGGTTGGCGCTCAGCCACATGCCCTCGGTGAAGAGCAGGCAGCGGCCGCGGAAGTCGTGGCCGTTCTCGGACAGCGGCACCACCACCACGAAGCTGAAGAGGAAGGCCAGGAAGTAGCAGACGCACTGCGCGAAGAGGAAATTGTTGAGCGCCATGGCTGGCCCGGACGCGCCGAGGAAGCGGCCGGCGGAGGCCGCGGGGCCGGGCAGGCGGCGCGGGGCGCTGGGCGCGGGCCGAGCAGGGCCGCGCGGGAGGCTGCGCAGTGGCGGCGCCGGCGGGTCCTGCGCGCCCCGCCCGGGACGCGTGCGCAGCGGCCGAGCGCGGGCGGCGCCTGCGGTCAGCACCGCGGACAGCTCCCGGAGGGCGGGCCGGGCCGCCGGCCGCGGGGGGCCGCGCGGGGTGTGCGCCGGGGAAGGGATGCACCCATGGGGGCGCGGAATGGAAACGCAAGCGGGAACGGGAGTGTGGCTAGGTCGGCGCATGGAGAGCCGACTCTGCCATTAACGGTACCAGGAGCGACCCGTGTAGCTCCACCTAGCCTGCCTCTGCCCCCAGCCCCCATGAGCCTGAAGGAAAGGAGGCTGAGAGGTCCAGGAGGGACGTGTCCAGGAGGCCCACGGTGCTGGGCGGGAGTGAGGTTGCAGTCCAGGCTGGACTGATTATTTTGCGGGGCTCTGGAGTGCGAGGCGTTGGGGAGAAAAGACAGAGAGCGAAGGAGTTGGGGTCAAGGGGAAGGCGGAGGTCATCTGAGGAGAGATGGGGGTGGGCGCAGGGAGGAGGGAGCAGTCTGTGAGCTATTTGCGCTTCTCCCCAGCACCGCACCCTCAGAGGGGACATCTGTTACACTGCCTGACACAAGTAGGGCCCTGAGTTGATATTTGTAGGATAAATAATGGATGCCCCGAGCACCTCATTAAGACAGCCTTTGCTGAGATGGAATCTGCTGATGCATTAATTAATAGAATTCATGCCTTGTCTAGTTCCCTTAAAGACTAAGTCACGTTTGGTCCAATTCCCAGTGAGGAAACTCTAGCATTGCTCCTTCTAAAAGAAATGGCCAACTGGTTTAAATTTACATCAGCATTTTTGTTGCAAGTACTAAAAAACCTGCAAGCCAAAGTAATACATGCCTTTTTTTTAAGTCAAGCAGTATAGATATAAATTAAGTAAAAAGATAAAGTGTCCTTCTCATTCCCCCACACCACCCTGCCACACTATCAGGGGTAACCACATTTCTAGACATTTTGCTAAGCGCCTAAACACACACGCACACACACACACAATTTACACAAATGCTTCCTACTATACAAACCATCCTGCAGGTTGATTCTTGTATTCAACAATACATCATGGATGTTATTCCCTGCCTGCACATTCAGATCTATTTTATTCTGCTTAATAACCGCATAACGCTCCATAATAATGATGATTCCACCATTGCTTAACGATTCCTCTTTGAATGGATGTTTAATTCTTCAATATTTGCTATTTCAAATACTGCCGAGTGAATATCCTTATGCATATATGTTTGTGCCCTTGTGCAGGTATTTCTTATAAAGGAAATTCTTAGAAGAGGAATTGCTACGTCTTAGGTTGATGCACATGCTAAGTGTTGACAAAATTTGCCAAACCGGTCTCTAAATATGTTGCACAAATTCACTCTCATATCCATGTCACAGACACCTTCTCCAAAACTGAGAAATATCCATTGTTTTAAAATTCCATCAGTCTTGCATGGAAAACAGCATCTCATTGATTGTAAACTTGGATTCTCCTTATCATGAGCTTGAACATCCTTTCTTATGCTTGCTGCCATTCGTAATAAGTCTCCTGTAAGTTGCACCTTCAGTTTGTAGTCACTTCAAAGCACACACTGAAGACCACCCATGGGTCTGTGACAGCAACCCTTTTCTTGGATAATTCACTTGGAGTTTCTGCTACTATTGAGACCCCTAGTTCAACTAAAGGAAGCCCACTTAGGAAATTCAGCATCCACACACCCATACACATCCTTGGGCAAGAGTGGACATCCCATCCATCCATTATCCAGTGAGTTGATGAGTTTGAACATATCTGGAGGTGTTAGACTTGAGGGTTTTGCCAAAACTAAAAAGACCATGCCAGTGAAGAAGGAAGTGGTTAACAGGAAAACTATAGAATAAGCTGGGAAGATTATTAAATTTCTACCATCTTAAAAGGCACAAGACCCTGGTATTTTTAAAGATGAGTTCTATTTAACCTTCAAGTCAGGGAATTCCCTTTCTATTGAAATAACTCTGATCTATTAAAAAAAAAAAACAGAAAACTCCAAAATTCATTTTTTAAAAGTCAGCATTAGATTAATGCTAAAGCCTCACTAGGAGAGTAAGGCAAAGAAAGTAGCAAGAAATTTTAAAATATTGGCATGTTGAATACAATTCAATGTAGAGGATAATCAAAAACATGAACTAGTAGCATTTATTACAAAAGCAAGAACAGCTGAGCTTTATGAAATCTATCAACAATTTGTTACACCAACAAATAAAGGAGAAAAACCCAAAGTGTTTTTGTCGAGAGATACCTAAAAGGCATTTCATACAACTGAATGGCCATTCATTCAAAAAAAAACTGTGTAAGACAAGAAAAAAAATTACCTAGATATGATAAAGACCACTTCAGGGGCGCCTGGGTGGCTCAGTTGGTTAAGCAACTGCCTTCGGCTCAGGTCATGGTCCTGGAGTCCCGGGATCGAGTCCCACATCGGGCTCCCTGCTCAGCGAGGAGCCTGCTTCTCCCTCTGACCCTCCCCCCTCTCATGTACTCTCTCTCATTCTCGCTCTCTCAAATAAATAAATAAATCTTTAAAAAAAAAAAAA
>NC_138377.1:590447-611942 GCF_054177405.1 Leptonychotes weddellii | reverse complement strand
CCACTTCAAAAATCTGCACCTATTCAGATCAGGAAAAGAGATGAGAATTCTCACTATTACAGCTTTACTGACAATTTGTTTGGCAATTCTACCTAATGAAACAAGTCAAGAAATTAAAATATGCAGCATATCTGTGGAAACAAAGAGGCAAAATTATCTTTATTGGAGGATAATATCGTACACTTAGAACACTCAAGACACTACAAAAAACATTACAATTTGCAATTTTGTGCAATGACTAGATATAAGATAAACACACAAAACTCAATGCCCTTCCTGTGGTATCTTAGGTCAAGTTCTCTGGGAAATAGACTCTGAAATTTACCTGCAGCAGCACATGTGGTGAAGCCAGACACAGAACCAGGTGCAGGGAGAAGCTTAACAGAGGCCTCAGCCACCACCATGGGAAGCTCTGAGAGTTGGTCACTTGGAGATGTCCCAAGCTGAGGCGTGGAGACCACGTCTATTCTCCCACATTTTCCAGCCAAGGGATGCAGGCCTGGGGACGATGGATGATCTTGGGTGAGGCAGCTTCCTTCGGCAGAGGGCAATTTCTAGAGAGGGACGTGGTTATGGGCAGAGAGCACACAACACTTCCGGCAGCTGGAGGAGCAAGTGCCTCTGTCCCGAATGGGATGTGAGCAACCCACCACAGCATCCACCATGGCCCTGGAGCAGCCCAGGTCCACCTGCAGCAGACAGTAAGTCCCCCCAGTTTGGGAACAGCTTCTCTGAAGCTCTATTCTTTAGGAAGGTTTCCTCTCATCTCTGCCTTCGGGGCCAGAATCAGAGATGGGCTCTACTTTGTCCCGCAAACCTCTCCCTTGCGAGAGTTCTCAGGTTAAGTGCAGCAGAATCCTACTCCTGCAGCGTACTTCTGGCTGTGACTGTTCCTGATCTAGGTAGACCATTTCTCTGTGCTGGTGGATTGCTGCTGGGTAGGCATGACCTTATGCTGTCGTGGGTCAGAGAGAATCCAGCTCCTGCTGGTCAGTTCTGGCTGTGGGGTCAGCTAATGTCCCCAGTCAGGCCCTCTGCCTCCACCAGAGCCCAGCAGCAAGCCAGGAGCAGTTGCATACTTGGTATTCGATTCTCCTCTGTAGACGGCAGGGCCTTGCTCCAGAACCTTAGTGTCTACACTGTGATGATCCTATTGGGCTTTATCATAAACTCCACATAGCATCTTTCCCACCATAAACGCCTCTAGTACCACAGGCATAAGATCTGCCCATGTGTATGTCCCAAGGGCTGTTGGTACCATACTTGGCATTTCCACAGGTCTTTTCCTGCTCTGGGACCCAATCAAAGATGGCAGCCTCTGTGTCACTTAGTACATGTGTGTCACTCAGGAGGCTCACCTGTGGGATAAGTGAGCCTCAGAACCCCAAGAGGCCTCCAGGGATTCTACTTCTTCCTTCTTGGTGGTGGCAGGTGCAGAAAGCAGTAATCTGTTCTTTCCTTCACAGACGATGTCCCAGCACGCTATAGACCACCCAACTCCTAAACAGAACCTGCTGTGGGGGGCTCCTCAGTCCTGCAGAGCTCACACACCTTAACGAGGCCTCCAACATACTTGCCACTTCTTGTTCCTTCAAATCAGATTAGCATGATGTCACCGATACAGTGGGCCCGTGTGACAGTATGAAGTGTATCCAGATGGTTCGGTCCTCTGAGCTACATTATGACAGAGGACAAGAGAGTTAACACAGCCCTGGGGCGAGACTGAGCGAACACTGTTGTTCCTCCCACAGGAATGCAAACCGTTTCTGGTGGGGTGGAAAAGGACATTTGCCAGATCGACAGCTGAATGTCGTGTCCTGGAGGGACAGGACACATTATCCTGCTTTGCAAAAACAGCAGATCTAGAAAGGAGGCTGCGGCTCAGATTTCTACTTGCTTGTGTTCGTGGGGGCTCAGGGTCACCCTGTAGAATGCATCCAGGCCCCGCAGGCTCCAGGCTGGTGACTCAGATGGCGATGGTGGGGACCACCTTCTACACCCTCTAGGTCTTCAAAGTGGTTCTCATCTCTGCTACTTCCTCCAGGGTTGGAGACTGGTTTGGGTTAACCCTCTTGGTGGGTGCAGGGGTCACTTCCAGAGGCTTTGACTGCCCTTTCCCTGCACGAAAACAAAGTACAGATTCATCCAACTGCATGTACACATTTCGCACTATTTATACCTTCAAGAACCCAGTAAATGACAACAGGTGACCCACTGTGAGCCCAGAACTCTGGTTATGACCTGGGAGTCTACTATAGCAAGGAGGCCAAGATGACCCTGTGCCCCCTGGGTATTAATTTCGACTCAAATCCTGTGCCAAACCATCCTTGAAATGTGCGGGTATCTCCCCTTCCCCCATGAAGGTGCCTGAGCAAAGGGCTGGGATCCTGTCAGGGAAGGACAGGGGCTCAGCACCCACAAACATGCACCCCAGTGTGGTGTGTGGCCAACCTTTCCCTGTCCTTCAGCCAGTGGGTTCTGGGTCTGTAACCTGGCTCCAGTCTGGAAAAGGGACCTTCCCAGCAAGGGATCATGACATCATATGGGCAGAGGGGCTGCCCTCGGGCTCGTCCACTACTCACTTCCTTTGGTGCTCTGGAGTGTGGAGTGGACAAGACAGCCATCTGTCCCCTGGGGACACCAAGCCCATCACCCATCTCATACAGGTGCGTGTTCTTTAGGTCCCGCATGTCCCCCAGGGCACGCTCACTCCCCTCTCAGCAGCAGCTTGCCTGTGACTTAACGTGTCATTGGTCCCATTGCCAGTAGGGGAGTGTGGCAGACCCCTTCCCAGAGGTTGGGTTCTCTTGCAAGGCAGGGACCCCTGCATCACCTTCAATCAAGATGCTAAGGATTGAACCCAAAAAAGATATGTTGTAGTCCTAACCCTGGGCACCTCAAAAGGTGACCTCATTTGAAGTTAGGGATGGTCTTTACAGAGGTGATCAAGTCAAAATGAGGTCATGAGGGTGGGTCCTAACCAAACACAACTTGTGTCCTTATCAAAGGGAGGGATTGCAGACAGACCCACACGAGGAAAGCATACCTTGTGAAGACAGATGGAGGTCACCAAACACTCAGCAAAGCTCCAGAACCTACAAGATCCTGCAACAGAATCTCCCTCGCAGGCTCAGAAGGAACCAGCCCTGCCCACACCCTAACCTCAGACGTCCAGCCTCCAGAAGCGGGAGCAAGTAAACATCTGTTGTTTAAGCCCCCCAGTGTGGGGGGTTTGTTTGGGCAGCCCCAGGACACTGATCCCCAAGGGAGCACCTGCTTTTAGCCTGGAACGGGGGGTTGTGGGGGGGGAGAGTGGGCCACTTCCATGGCCCCGGGGGTCACAAGGACCTAGGGGCTGTAATTTCTGAGCGTGCACCCGGGTCTGGATCCCTGGGAAGCAGTCTGAGCCTGGCTCACACAGGGAGGGCTACTGGGAGGGGCGCTGTGACCAGTAGCTGGGAAAGGAAAGTAGGAAAGCCAGATGGGGCAGAGGGTCAACGTGCAGTCTCGGGGCTGGCCTCCGCTGGCCCTGTGGGCCTCGGACCTTCACAGCCACGTGCTGACCAGTCACAGAAGCAACTACCCTGGGACAGGCGCTTGACCTCAGCAAGGAGCCTGGGAAGAGGACAGCGCTCCGTGGCTGCTGGGGGAACGGGTGTTTCCCCTCTGAAGCAGAGCTGCTACGGAACGGAACGCTGGTGGGTGGACTTGCCAAGGTCGAGAGCCCCATCTCCTCCAGAGCTCAGCTGCTCTCAAAATCAAGGCCTGGGTCTGGACCCGGCTATTTCTGCCCTCCATTCATAGGCTGTCAAGGAGGCCCTCTGCCTGTCACACCTGGCTTAAACCGGAGGTGAGTCCTGCTCTGCATGCATGTCTTTCTCCAGCAGCACCTGCCCCTGTGCGAGCAACTGATCCCACACTTCGGCACTTACTGCCTTCCCTCCACCTGTCAAGCTCCCAAGATGGGGCACCAACCAGTGCATTTCCTTCCCCTGGTGCCCCACCCCAGGTGAGGTATCCCTGATGTGGCCAGAGCTGTCACCTCTCCACCAGCCACCAAGATGGGGGACACTGCCGACCAGCCCACCCATGGTTGGTCCCGGCAGAATCCTGTGTTAGCATCTGCTTCCTGAGACCACCCCCAGGTCGAGTTCCTGCGAAACAGACACTGGGCTTTGAGCTCTGTGGGCAGGAGGATTTGGAAGGCAGGGGGAGGGTCCTCTTGGGAACAATACCCATGAAGTGACCAAGAGCAACAGGACTGGGCCGAAGGAAAAACCAACCAACAACTGCCAAACAAAGGGTGGGCTGCTGAGAGAGTGGATGGATGGAGGATGGCTGGAGGGTTGGGGAGATACATGGATGAAATAAGGAACTAATGCATCAGTAGGGTGGTTTGACAAATGGATCAGAGGGTGGGTGGATCAGATGATGGATAGATGGGTGAATGGATGGATGATGGGTGAATCGACAGATGAAGGACGCATGGATGCTTGGATGGATGCATGGATGGATGCATGGGTTCATGGATGAATGGATGCATGGATGCTTGGATGGATGCATGGATGGCTGCATGGGTTCATGGATGAATGGATGCATGGGTGGATGGATCCATGGATGGATGGGTTCTTGGATGGATGGATGGATGGGTGGATGATGGGTGAATGGATGGATGCATGGATGCATGGATGCTTGGACGGATGCATGGATGGATGCATGGGTTCATGGATGAGTGGATGCGTGGATGGATGGATGCATGGATGGATGTGTTCACGGATGGATGGATTGACTGATCAATCGATGATTGGATGGATGGATGGATGGAGGGATGGATAGATGGATGGATGGATGGATGGATGGATGGCAGGTGGATGGAAGAATGGCAGGGAGGATGAAGGATGAACAATGTGTTGAAAGAGCAGTAGTGCTGGATGGGTGGATGAATATGTGAATAGGCAGGTGGATGGATACCTGGGTAGAGAGATTGGAGATAAAGAATGAGTAAAAAAATTTTGCAGCCACACTTTGATTCTGGTGAGCTCTCACAGAATGATAGTCATGGATTTTTGAGTTTGCTATTCTGGGGTGTGGGCTTCAACACTGCCAGCTCAGAAACACGTTATTTATGGGCCCACCATCAGTGGACCCAGTAACCACACTATAACCAGATTCAGATGGCTGACATAGCAAGCCAGAGTGTCAATGTACTGATATACCCAGACAGGCGACCGTTGGCAGGATGAGAACACCGGGCATCCATCCGCAAAGTGCGCTGGCTCCCTGTCAGCAATCCCAGTGGGAAGGGGTCTTCAGATGGCATCTTGCAGAGCAGGGACTCAGATGGAGACTGAGATCACTGGCATGATCGTGGGCTCCGGCTAAGGGAGCTGATACCTGCATCTCCCAGTAGTATCCACCTGCCCAGGTGACTGGAAGCACGTGAGCCCCAAATGGAGATGTGGGGGACCCTCCCTCTCCCTCGACCATGCCAGGAAGGGCACAGCCAACACAAACCTCTGGGTCTGTTTCTGTGGCTCCATGGCTACCCTTAGGGTAACACTTCACTTCTCTGGGCTTGTTCTTTTTCTAGCTTCTTCAGTTAAAAATCTTAGTCTATCAACTTTCGGTTTTAATAAATGACTTACATCCGTCCATTTTCCTCTTGGTAACACTTTTATAGTCCATTCTCTTCTTTGGTTTCTGGGAGCATCTCCTGCCAGGACTATGGATTTATGCATTTCCCTTTGCTTCACACTCGACTCCATTTGACGACCCTCCAATATTCTTTACGAGCTGTTCCATCTGCCAAGTGGAATACCCCCCTTTGCCCCTTTTAAATATTTTGCCTTGAACTTTATTTTGTATGATATAAATATGACGAGGACTGCTGACTTTGTGTTAGCATTTTTGACATTTTCTTCCGTGTTTTACGCTTTAGCATCCTAGTTTACGTTAAGCATGTTTTTCGTAAGCAATGTTTTCGTTAGAACTTATTTATTTCTGTTCAATCAGAAAGTCTATCTTTTGACACATTTGCCTAACCCATTGGCACATACTACTATTCCTGGTAAAATAAAATCTTACTCTCTATTTTCTATTTTGTTTGCTTTTCCCATCTTCCACCTTATTTTAGAGAAAAGGTTTATCTTATTCCATCCTTTGCTTAGCTGGCTTTGAAATATTTACATCCCATTTCCAGTCTGCTCTTGATTGCCTACCGATCCACCAAACACAGACTAAAGCTCTACTTTTGCTGACAGCGTCGAGCATCAGGCAGGGTCCTGGTGTCCTTCCAACAAGACGATCCCGTAAGTTACTTTCTTCCGATCCTAGAATGTCCCCCGAGCCCCCACATTGCCCCCACCCCGGGTTGTAGCTCCAGGCTGTGAACCATTTTTCACCATCGATACCTGCGTTGCCACTCAGGTTCCTGCATTTCCTTACCTGTGTAATGCGAGGAGCTGCGCCCGACCCCCAGCACTGCTGTGAGGATGACGGAGGTGGCCCCCCACACCGCACTCAGCAGGTCACAGTGATGACAACTGTCACCCCCAGCTCCTGGGCTCCCTGTCTTCCTCCTGGGGAACATCTCCCAGTGAATCTTTCGGGGTCGGTGGACCGTAGCAGCTAAATGTCTTCATTTTCCTCATTCACACATCAATAATGGGTTGTCCGAGGATGTCACCCCTGAACTGGGAAGATCCCGCTGTCCTCATGTGTCACCCCCGACACGGAGAAGTCAGGAGTCAGTCAATCTGGCCCTCGTTCCTTTTCAACAACCTGGGCATCCCCTAGCCACCCATCCAATCTTGGAAGCCCTTGGGATTTTCTCTGTATGGGGGATGATCCACGTTGTGCTCTGCTGGGTCAGGGAGAGAGTCTGGGGTTTGCTAGGTTGTATGCATCCTGTTGGCACCTGGCAGGGCCCACGCCTGCCTTTAGCTCTGGAAAAGTCCGTAAAGCCTGCTTGGACCGTTGCCCCTGCTTTCCCCTTATGGTCTTCTCCTGTGAGCCCAGCACAGGGGTACAGGGACTCGGGGTCCTCACACCTCCGCTGTCCCGTGTGCCCTCCCAGCTCACTCCCCTCCCCCCCGCCCATGGCATGTCCATTCTCCACGAGCCCATCTGTGGAGACACGTTTGGTCTGTTCTTCATGTTTTGTTTGTTTTATTTCTAGACCTCTCCTTGTTTCTCTGAAATGCCTGGCTGCCTCACTCCAGTCACAGATGCCAGTTCCATCCATTGGGTCCTTCCTGCAGGATCCTTCGGTTCTGATTTACTTTCTCTTCTTGGAGCCTCACACCTCTCACGGTGGGGACTTTCCTGGAAACTGGGTAACGCCTGGCTGTCACCCAGCTTTGCAGGGACCCTTCCTTGGGGAGGGCACCTGCTGTATTTGTTTGCCATGACCCTTGGGGGTGACAAGGACCCCTCTTTGACCAAACCTCAGTCAGCCTCATCCTTGGCCAGCTGAGTCCAGTTTTACCAAAGAATCCAGCTAAGCCAGCTTCTCAAGAATCCCCCACCTTCCATGGACAATCAGGGCCTCTTTCTCCGGGTAATGCTCCTCTCATCCGCTCCCCCTGCCCGCCTGGCAACAAGGGCGCACCTGTCACTGTCTGACGCAGAGTCAAGCCTGCTCTCTCCCTACTGCAATAGTCTTCGATAAAGTCTTCCTTGCCGTTTTTAATAGAGTCCAAGGCAAAGATTTTTTCTTTTACAAGGGGAAGGCTAAGGCTTTGGCTAAGACTTAACTTCACTGGGTCTTCCTCTGTAAGAGCAGGGGGCGCAGGCCAGCCCTGGTTGGCGTTCTCTGCTACAGGCTGAGCACAGAGGCCCCACATTCCCCCAGAGCCTCTGGATGCCAGGATATGCCCCGTCTCTTTGAATGAAGATCCCACAGTTTGTGATCCTGGTTCAGGCAGATCCATCCTCACTGCAGCCTGACCCAAGACGGGGGAGGTCCCCATCACTGCGCAGGTGAGAGAGCTCACTTACACACGTGCCCTGATTTAAGAAGTCAAGAGAACAGTCTGCACAGGTATGGGGTAGGCCTTCAGGGAGGTGTGGATGCTCCAGTATAGTGAGAAGGAGTAGATGTTCTCCGGGAGAGGCAGGGGAGCGTGGTGTGGAGAGGCAGCCCCACGTGGCCCGTGCTCTGTGTCCTGTCTGTGCCCCGAGTGCCCCACACCCCAGGGAGAGCTCTCTTCCCAACCCAGGGGTCAGATGACCCCGCTCACTATCCCTACCCGCCCCCACAGAAGGAATGCAGAAGCAGTCTCCAGCTGGGGACCAGCTGGCTTGGGGTGGGTGGGGAGGGATGAGGGCAGGGGATGCAAGTTTGGAGAACTGCTGCCTTTAATTTGGCACTTCCTTTTTAAAATGAAAAATTTTATTATTTCAGGAAACCAAGAGAAGAACCAAAAATAAAAAATTATCATGCCCTACTATTAAAAGGCCAGTTGCAAGGCATCAAATTTGTGCACACAGGCAAAGAAATCGTTCCTAAAAAAAAGTGCAAATTGCTACTTGGCTGCATGTAAATGAACCGTTAATTGCTTTTTGCAAACAATATTTATGCAAATGGCCCCACATTCTGCAAAGCTGCACAGATTATGCGTTCACGTTTACATTTGTCATCACCCTCCTTTTATCCGAAGGACCACGGGTGCTGTGAGGGCAGCCCCCACCGCGCACACTCAGACTTTCTTCCTCTGCGTCCCTGCAGGTCCTGTGCCTAGGAAGGGAGCCAAGTGTCCCCGAGTCCCGCCTTCCACTCCAAAGGCCCTGTTCTCAAATCCCAAATGCACGTAAAGGCCTCACCGCCCCCCTGCACTCAAAGTTTGTAACGCCTCCTCCATCAGCAAACTCCATAGATAGCCTACAAACCTGGGGAAAGTCCGATGTGTCCCGATTCTTCTAACATGGAAAGACTTTCTGGGAATCAGTAAGAGAATGGCCCGCAGTCAGTAGAGGAAAATTTACAAGCAAGATGAATAATCACAGAAAATAAAATGGACTGATTCCTCAGCGTGTGAGAAAGACCTTAACATCACTCACCATCACACAGATTTCTGGGCACCAGAATGGACGGAAGCCACCTGGGCCTGTGTCCCCCGTGTGGCCACCGGAATCCGAGAGGAAAAAGAAGAACAAATAAAACCACAGGAAAGCCATTCCCTCAGCATGATCAGAACACAGGGAATGCCCAACTTCAAAACCATGGTAAGTGAAGCAGGAAAAGAAAAAAGGGGGGAAATCCCAGCGGGTGGCTTCTCACACTCTTTGCAGACAGTAAGAGCAACCCAGAAATAATCACTAATCACGGGAAAGAGGGAAGACGAAGGCTCGGGGAGGGCGTGGGCTGGGCACGGGCTGGGCACGGAGAGGGCGCGGGCTGGGCGCGGGGCGCTGCACAGTGCGGAGAGCAGGACCGCTGCCCCCCTGTGCCCGCGCCCGCAGCCTCCTGGGACATCGGAGCACTAACCCAGCACGTGGGGCTTCAAAGCACCTGCGACATAACCTGGAGCCTTTGAAAGGTGAGGCTTCCGGAGAAGCGAAGAGCAAGAAAGAAGGCCAATGTGCCCTTCAGGGATCAGGTGGCAGAGGCAAAAAGGAGTAAAAAGGGGAAGTTTCAGGTCCTGTTAGAACACAAGGAACCACAAGTTTGGAGGACTTGCAGTCCCTCCCTCTCCCACCACCAGAACATAAATCCACTGAAGAAACCAGACTCGGTTGTAGTGATGGGGGAGGGGCCGTGGAACCACGGGTCCTGTAAGCCACCCAGATCCACAGAAGGAACAGGAGGAAATTACATCTCTTCTAAGTCACCACAAAAATCAGAATGTGAAAATCAACACACCTGATAAGCCCCTTCCTCGACAACGGCAACAACAACAACAAAAACGAGGCTTTAACGACCTTGAGCCTCTGCTCCAAACCAAATTCCATATCCTCCCAGAAGCGGCTGAGGTCTGAAGACCCATTCACAGAGGAAGGGAACAGTCCTGTCTGCCATGCAGACTGATTTCAAGATGCCCGAGAAGGAACAGACTTAAAGTTTAAAGGAGGGGCGCCTAGAGGGCACAGTCGGTTGAGCATCTGACTCTGGATTTCAGCTCAGGTCACGATCTCAGGGTCGTGAGATCAACCCCACGTCGGGCTCTGTGCTCAGCGGGGAGTCTGCTGGAGATTCTCTCTCCCTCCCCCCTCCCCCCACTCGCTCTCGTGCTCTCTCTAAAATAAATAAATAAATAGCCTTAAAGCAAAGCAGGAAAGCAACCAAGAGAATGAATAATGAGACAATGAAGGAAGTAAAGAGAGCCAGAGAGAGAGAATGGAGAGCACAGAAGGGATGTGCCCAACAGGAGCCCCTGGAGATGGAGAGCCGAACCACCGCCAGGGACGACGTCTAAAACTATAACCCAGAAATGAAAGACGCAAGTCCACATCTTGAACACCCATCCCTGTGGCCCTCTGCAGTGGTTACCCTGAAATGATGAATGCTGAGACATCCCCCAAGGAATCTCTTGTGTTTCCAAGATAGAGCAAACACAACTTACATGAGCAAAGGAACTAGCCTGGCAGACTTTTCGAAAACAACAGCAAAGCAAAGCAACCGTGCGGCAACAAAGAGGGAAGATGCCATAGAAAACAGGCAGAGATGGGAGAAAGTCTAGGTGGAGGATTTTCTATGTCTGCAGAGGAAGTGTTTGTGTTCCTACAACACTGTGGCTGACGAGCCTTGGAGCCCAAGACGGTGAAGGACCCAGGACAGGACAGGGGATCCCAAATCTGTCTCCCTTTGCTGTGTGTTCCGACTCCAGAATGGGATAAGACCAGAGCCAGTGCCTCACATCCCAGAGAGCTGCAAGCCAGAGCCTTCTGTTCTCTTCCCAGAGAGAAAGTGTTTGCCCTAGAAGGACCTCCCCTGGCCAGGTGGGGTGGGGTCCGGACAGCATATGAGTCCCAAGACCACTCCAGCAACGCAAAACTCCCGTTTCACAGGATTTCACACCACAGTGCCCACATGGACACAGGTCACAGGGACCCACACGGAGGCCTTCTGTGAATAAATCACAGGCGGATCCTCCTCTAATCCAGAAACCTTGCACTCGCTTTCAGGATAAAGTAAATTAGCAGGGACGAGAATGTTCGGGAATCCAACCACAGCGTCCTCCAAGTGCCCAGGCTACAGCCAACAGTTCCAAACATACAAGAACTCAGGAAATGCTGCACCATAAACCTTTCCTGAGGAATCTACCAGAAGATCAACTTCATCCATCTGAAAAAGTGATAGGGGAAGACTTTAGGAAAAGGATGAATGTGGGGAGGAGGGCAGGAACTTACCTACTAATGTTCGAGCTGTGACAAGGCAGGAATGGGGACACGTCAGAAACAGAGAAGAGGGATAGGCAGCCAGCGGGAGTTGGTTACCATTAAAAACCAGCAAACCAACAGTGAAATGTTAAATAAGAGAACAGGAAGAAAAAAAAAAACAGAAATAGGAGCATTTAAAAAGTACAAGAACAGAGGGACTCATTAGAACAAAAATACATATCTTTTAAGAAAAACAACAAAAACAAAAGAGCAAAAAACACACATCACACAGCAAATATTACAATATGCATGTAATTATAAAGTAGTACACCAAACACATAAGTCATATTAATAAATGTTAACGGGCTTGACTCGTCTATTAAAAGAAAAGGATTTCCATTTGGCTCACAAGCAACACCCAGCTATATGCTGTAAACAAGAGACACGTGCAAAATGAAGTGAGTCCAAAAGCTACAGTTAGTGGGACTGATTAAACTAAAGGCATGTTAGGCATATAGAAGGTGCCAGAAAGGGGGCGGAGGTCCAGACAGCAGTCAAAGTAGAATTGAAGACAAAAAACACTAAACATGACAAAGAAGGACTTTTTTATGCAAAAGGTACAATTCCCAACAAAAATAAAAAGTTATGCAACAAATAACACAATAACCACCTTCATGAGATGAAAACTCAGGACTTACAAGGAGTCATGGAAGCACGCTGATCACCGGAGACTGTCCCCCAGAGCAGGACAGACCAAGTGAACAAGAAGGAACGTGTCAGCACAGGTCTTCCAAAGGCAGCAGGAAATAGAGTCAGGACCACAGGAGGCTTATCGGGGAACACCTGTCCAGGGTAAAGATGGGGACATAGGATCGGTCAGGAAGAGCCTCAGACTGGGAGATGCATGTCAGACACAGTCTTCACCAGCCCGAGGGGGGGTTTCAAAGCCTGCACAGCAGGAGCCCCACGTGGGGCAAAGCTGGCCAGGTGCCAGTACCTCCCTCCCACCAGCCCCTTCACTGCTCTTGTCGGAGATGCCCAGGAGCAAGGTGGCCTTGGTGCAAACGTGACAGGTCCTGAAGGTGCTGCAGCCGGAGGGCATCAGCCACCTGCTCTCCTCACAGCCGAGCTACAGGTTCTTCCTGGAGGGGAGCTTTGAGTGACACGTAAGGATATAGAAGAGCTACACGCACGACCAGTAGACAGAGCTTGTGGGTGTAGCTAGTATTTGCACACACACAGCCTGGAGGATCCCAGATGCACCTTCTCAAGCATTCATGGAGCATTCCCAAAAATAGATCATGGATTAAGTCACTAAAAATTAGTAAGCTCCATAAAGTAGAAATATTACAATCAACATTCCGTGATCACCATACAATAAAACTAGAAATTATTGACAAAATGAAAAATTTTGGAAAAAAAACATTTTTTAATCTGTAAAAGAATTTTTGGGTGAAAGTGGAAATGCACACTGAAATTACTTTAAAAAAAATAATGACAGTGAAGATACATAATATTGGCTCCATGGGATATACTTAAAGCAGTGATCAAAGGAAAATTCAGAACTGTGAACACTTTTATCAATAAACATGAAAGAATGAGAAAAGCAATAAAATTCCCAGCTTATGCAACTAGAAATAGGACCATGGAAACCAAAAGAAAGCTCAAGGAATTAAATAATAAAGATAAAAGTAGAAATTAATGAGGTAGAGGAACAGAAAAGCACTCGACCTAATTAATAAATCAAAAGCCTAATTTTTTTTAATTAACAAAATGGGCAAACTGCTAACTAACCCGATCATGAAAAAGCAAAAGCTCAAATACACAAAATAAGAAATGACAAGAGAAAGCAACTATTGGAGAAGAAGAAAACTTAAAGTCATGGGACTAGTTTGCAGACATCTCGGCAAATAAATCTGAAAACACTGATGTTACGGGTTAAATTGTGTCTGTCCCCCGTCCAAAAAAGGATATGTTGAGGTCCTAACCTCCAGTGCCTCAGAATATGATCTTATTGGGAAATGGAGTTGTTGTCAGTGCAATTGGTTAAGCTGAGGTCCCTCAACTCACTTTAACTCCTTGGCAAGAGTGAGCCCCTAATCTGACTGGTGTTCTGGTAAGAAGAGGGGAATTTGAGGCACACACACATAGAGGGAAGATGCCATGAGAAAACAGGCAGAGATGGGAGTGATGCATCCACAAGCCAAGGAATGCCAAAGGTCACCAGCAACATTAGAAGCTAGGAAGAGGCAAGGACGAATTCCCTACAGGCTTCAGAGGGAGCATGGTCTGGCTGACATCTTGTTCCAGACTCCCGGCCTCCAAACTGTGAGACAATAAGTTTCCATTGTTTTAAGCCCCCCTGGTTTGTAGCACTTTGTTATGGAAATCCTAGGAAACCAATACATGTGATAAAAGAGATAAATTCCTAGAGAAATACCTATTACCAAAATTGCCCTGACTGGAGATAAGAAACATTAACAGAATAATTTCAGGAAAAGAAATGAGAACTTCCCCCCAAGAAAAGCCCCAGGCCCAGATGGTTTCAAGGGAAAGTGTTACCAAATTTTCAAAGACCGAATAATTCCAGTATCTCATAAATTTATCCACATCACTGAAAAGGAAGGAAAACCTGCAAGTATAACATTGAAACCTCAATCTTATAAAGACAGTATAAAAAACAGAAACTGCAGAGCAGTCTCGCTTATAAATATTAACGCAAAAGCACTAAGGAAAGTATTACTAAACAGAATGCAATACCACACAAAGAAAATAATGCACCACAGCCAAGTGGAGTTTATTGCAGGAATGCAAAACTGGCTCAGTATTAAGAAACGGACATACCACAGTGCACACACAGAGGGAAGACTCCATGTGAAGACATCTATATATAGACCTTGTCCTCAAGCCTGCATCTCACTAGATGCGAAAACAGTAAGGAATTTCCTCTAAGATTAGGAACAAGGCAGGGATGTCTAGTATCTCTGCTGATTCAATATTGTACCAGAGGTATTAGCCAATGCAATTAGACAAGAAAAATCAAATTGAAGCATAAGTATTAGAAAAGAAGTAAAACTATGTCAATTTTCAAATGATATACTAGTATTTCGTGAACACATCTAAAGAACAAATGATAAAACTAACTCAGACAATAAAATATTCCAATAAGGTGGCAGGATACAGAATTAACATAGAGAAACCGATAGCCTTCGTGTATACAAAACACTAACCAGTTAGAGGACATAATGGTACAGAAAACCCCAAGTACAATAGCAACAAAGAAGATTAAGTACTTAGGGATAAACTCAGCAAAAAATGGGCAAAATCTATATGAAAAAAACCTTAAAAATGGTCCTGGAAGACAAGCTAATGGAAAGACATCCCCTGTTCTTGGATAAAATGGCTCATCACAAAGATATCAGTTTGCTTTCAGTTCATTTATAAATTTACTGGAATCCCAGAAAAATCCCAACAAGGTTATTTATAGAGCTAGACAGGTTAATATTGAAGTTCATATGGAAAAAAATATATACAAATAGTACCAGAAAAACACTGACAAGATCTGTCTCTACCAGATCTTCAAATGTACTGTAAAGCCACTTGTGGAATGGAATAAAAGTTCAGAAAGAAACACGTGCACATATGAAAATGTAGTATGTCATGAAGATGACAGCTCGGATCACAGGGATAAAGATGGACTCCGTGTGTGTGTGTGTGTGTGTGTGTGTGTGTGTGGCAGATCTGTGCATTTCTTAACATGTTCCATGCACAACCCCATCCACCAACACAATCAAACTGCAGAGGGCATTCACGGGCTTCCTTGTGATATCACTCTACAGCCCCCCAACCCCTTCTACCTCCAGACCATAACCCCTGACAACCACTAATCTGTTCTCTCTCTTGCTGCATGGTTCCAAAATGTTTTATAAATGGATTCATACAGTAGGAAACTCTTTGAGAATTTCACTCAGCCTAATTCCTAGTTACTATGTGTATCAGTAGCTTGTTCCTTTTTATGACTGAGCAGTACTCCCTGGTGTGGATGAACTAGTTTGTTCAACCATCCACCTGCTGAAGAACATTTGGGTCATTCTTAATTGGGGGATATTACAAACAAAGCGGCTGTGAGCATTCATGGACAAATTTTTGCATGAACTTAAGTTTTCATTTCTCTGACATAAAAGCCAAAGAGCACCATTGTTGCCCCAAAGTAAGGACATTCTTCCTTTTAAAAGAAACTGCCCAAAAAAATTGATAAATTGGACTTCATCAAAATGTAAGACCCTGTTAAGAAGGTGATAAGACAAATCACAGGAAGAAATACTGGCAACCACTATTTGACTAAAGGCTTGTATCTAGAATTTATAAAAGAACTGTCAAAACTAAACAGTAAAATAACAATAATAGTCCAACTAGAAAATGGGCAAAAGACATTTCACTGAGGAAGATGTCCAGATGGCAACTAAACGTGAAAAGTTGTTCATACAATTAGTAGTTAGGAAAATGCACATCAAAACCACAATGAGCTGTCACTACACACCCATCAAAACGGCTAAAATAAAAAGTTTGATAACACCAAATGCTGACAGTGATGCAGAGAAACTGGATCCCTCCTACATGCATTGCTGGCGGGGGCAGAAAGTGGTGCGGCCACTCTGGAAGCTTGGCGGTTTGTTCTAAAGACAGACTTTTTTACAAAAGGCAGTGAAGCAACCAGGCAGCCACGTGGGAAAGATAATGAGACCCTTACCTCACACCACACACACAACCAAGGTCCAGACGGCCCAGGGATCCAAAGACAAGCCACACCAGTGCCAGAAGGAGATGGGGTGAGTCCTTGTAACTTTGGCGCAGCAAAGGGGTTCCTAACTAGGACTCAATATCCAGACGCAATAAAAGCCTGATAAACTTTACATGGGAAAAATACTATGAAGTCAAGAGATGACTGACAAACTGGTAAAAAAAAAAAATACATATATATATATTTACAAGTCCTGTCATAGACAAAGGGTTAATATTCCTAACCTATTAACAAGTCTTAAATATTGAAGGGGGAAGAACAACAACCCACTAAAGCAATGGAGAGAAGATGCAGACAACCCCCAAAAAGGAAGCGAAGCTGGTCCTGATGCTCAACCTCACACAGGACTCTCAGATGACGGAATTAGGATGCAGATCACCAGATAATGCAAATGAAAGCAGCCTCAGGGTCCTCAGATTCAAAAAGGAAGGACCTCCAGACACGAGCTGCCACTTGGAGGACACGTGCACGTGGAGGACACGTGAGGAACGCGCCGCTCGGTGACATCAGCTGTCACGAAGGGACAAGGACTGTGTGATTCCACTCACAGGAGGAGTCACATCCACAGGGACAGAAAGTAGACGGGGGTGGGGGGCTGGCGCCAGGGGCTGGGGAGGGGGACAGAGCCTCCATTTGGGGACAAGGAGAAGGTTCTGGAGAGCGACGGTGGCAGCTGCACGACAGTGTGAATGGGCTTCGCGCCCCTGAGCTGTGCACTTGGAAGTGGTTAAAACTGTAAAGTTTATGTTACGTGGATTTTACTACAATAAAAACAAGCACATGAGACCCCATTTCACAGGGATGAAATCAGAAGGGCATGACCACGCGCTGCGCATGCGGCTGTGGGGTACGAGGCCTGTCCTCTTGGATGGGGACCTGGGCAGCATCTCACAGAACTGGGCACTTACTCCTGACCACCACCCCCGTCCAGGGGTCCACCCCCAAATACACAGGTGCACCGTGACTCGCCGCAGCGGCGTTGGGGGCCGCAGGGTACCACGGGCCTACCCCCAGCCAGCCACAGGAGAGCGCCGGATACAGTATGACTCCCTGGGGGGCTCAGCAGCCTACCCAGAGGGGTGAAGACCCCCGTGAACCCGGGGCTATGGCCTGCCGTCCAGGGGACGTCTGCAAGTCATAAAAGCAAAGAGCAGAAAAGCATCTAGCATGCTGCCTTTTGCGCAAGGAGGAAATAGAAAATTCCATGGAACTACATGGATCCACTCATTTGTGCAAACAGAGACACAGGAAGAGTAAGTCGGAGAGGCAGGAGGTTGTTACCTATGGGGCTTGGGAGGAATGGGGAATAACATGGCAGGGTGGGATGAGCCCACGGCTTCGCGGGGGAGACACTCCTCCACGCAAACCTTCCCGGGCGTCGTTCTGACTTTGAGAACAACGTTCATGGTTCGCATACTCAAATACAAATAAATGAATTAAAGATCAGTAAAAGGAACCAGGGCTTCTTGGAGAAATAGCCAGTAAGAGAAAGAACAAAACAGTCCCGAAATCCAGAAGTGGTCAAAGGAACACAAGACCACTCCAGCAAGCACCCCCCATGGCAAGAGGATTAAGTTAAAATGGATAAAATGAGAACTCAGGAGTTTATACTGATGCAAATATGCAATATTTATAAAATATGGATTATAATACTGATGTAAATAAGTAATTTAATGAATACATGTATAGATTATTAAAATATTATTTTAAAACTATTAAAATCAACATTTTTAAAATCAGGGGATAGATGCACCAGAAGCTCAGACACAGCTGGAGAGAAAGCCACTGGGGGCGCAGATTCAAGGAGTCGCCCAGAAGACAGCCGGAGAGAAGGAAAGGTGTTTGCACCACGGAAGAGTCAGGAAGGAGAGGAGGTCAGGTCTAACGTGCTCTGACCGGGGCTCCGGGGGGAGACTGTGTTGGGGTCCCCCGGACCACCCCGGGGTCCATGACTTACCAGGAGGACTCGCACGACGGGGGGTCTGGTGGTACTCACGGCCGTGATCGACCGCAGTGAGGAGATGCAGAGCTAGCTCAGCCAAGCGCCGAGGTGCGTGGAGTCAGGTCTGAGGACACCAGGCACCGGCTTCCAAGAGTCCTTCACCAGGGGGGTCACAAGGCCCCAGGAACAAAGACGGGAGGAGAGACCACACACCAAATCCTGATTTACGCCGGGTCCGCCCAGCGGCTGCCCAGCGTCTCACACCGTTCCAGACGAGCGGTTACCACACACATCGAAGCCTTTTCTCCGCTCCTCACACTTTCCTCCGTGAGGATGAACTCTTCAGAAGCATTTTTTCATTTTGAAACTACGGGTCTGGGGACTCTTGATTGCTACGCTGACTGCAGGTTGGTCGAGGACGTGGCCCCGCAGGACCCACCGCGCGGCACCCTGAACCGTGGTGGTCTGTGCCCGTGCCCGGGGGCACTTAGGGAGGCGTGGCCTCTCATCGACGCCGTGGCCACTGCACCCGGGCCATGAACCGCTTCGCCGTGTTCTTCCCATCTTTCCTGCCCTGGCTCACTTTCCGGATTGCTTGCCAGTCACACGCGACCACTGAGCATTTGAAACAGGACCAGCCCAACTGGTCTGAGACACAGTTTTACATTTCATTCCATGTCAATTAGTTTAAATTGAAAGAGCTACACGCGGCCAGTGGCCACCTGCTGTACCAAGAGGGGATAAACGCTGGCTTGTTTAACACATGACACCGGGAGGACTTGGTTCTGTTTCTAACACCCGCACACATTGAACCCCAGATGGGTTAAAGACCAGAACGTGAACAGCAATGCTGCAGGAGTTTTAGGAGACAACAGAGAGAATGTGCTTACAAGATTGGCGAAGCAGCAGATTTCTTACCGCACAAAATAAACAAACAATAAAGGAACATATTGATAAGCTTGTCCAGCTTAAAAGTAAGGCCTCTGAATGTCGAAAGCATAGAGGAAAGCAAGCCCAGACCTGGAGAAAAATATTTGCTGTGCACTTGACTAATGAATTATTAGAATCCAGAATATATTTTTAAAAACTCCTATAAAAAGCAATTTAAGGGGTGCCTGGGTGGCTCAGTCAGTTAAGCGACTGCCTTCGGCTGAGGTCATGATCCCAGGGTCCTGGGATCGAGCCCCACGTCGGGCTCCCTGCTCGGCGGGGAGCCTGCTTCTCCTTCTCCCTCTGTCTGCCTCTCTGCCTACTTGTGCTCTCTATCTCTCTGTCAAATAAATAAATAAAATCTTTAAAAAAAAAAAAAAGCAATTTAAAAAGGGAAAAAGGACGCTTCCCAGTTGAAAGAGTGAGCAGAGGATGTGGTGAAGGGGGCCACGGGCTATCGGTCACCCTTTGTTTCTAGAGGTGACCCCTCCTGGGGCAGGAGTCGCAGCCTGAGTCATCACCCCATCAGTGGCCAGCCGTGCACCCGCTGTCACTCACTGGGCACTTAGATCCTCCCCCTGGTTCTTGACAAATTCAGGCCAATGCATCTTCCTCCGGGTGGCCAGGCTAGAGGCACCCAGGACGTAGGCACTGATGAAATGCCTCTAATAGTGAACATCCATGTGCCCGTCCCATCGGGCTCAGCAAGAGCAGGGTGGCTGCAGACCGGCTGTCCACCAGCCTGGACGAGACCCTGGCCTGAGGTCTCCACGGCAGGCCGACAGATGGAGACGGATGAGCAGGGCCAGCTCTGAGACCCCACACAGAGCCATGGAGCCATGGAGCCACGCTGAGGTGAAGGGCCTGGCCCTGCGGGAGGGTGGGGACCCTCTCTTCCTCTCCTCCCCTGGGTCCGGCCCCACACAATCCAGCCAACGCGGCCAGGACTGAGCGGCTGGCCAGGCCCCTCCTGTGAGTGGACAGAGGCCAGAGGCCTTCTGACCTCATTTAACCCATTTAACCTTAATTACTTCCCATCTCCAAATGCAGCCACACTGGGGCCTTCAACAGAGGAACCTGGGGGGGGCACCATTCAGCCCAGAGCGTCGTCCCAGCCCCTGTCTCCCAATGCCTCAGTGGGGCTCCCCGCCCGGCCCTGGGGGTGGCTCAGCCACCCAGCACCCACCAGCAGGGAAGCAGGGTGGGCGCACATCTTTCCCATGAGCAGACCCACCAGGGGCAGCTTACAGCCCGGGGCCTGGGGCAGGAAGGAGCCGACACACACGGGTCAACAGCACCCTGGGATTTGCACGGGATCCACACGGAGGGGCACTCAGGCAGCAAGGCGGGGCAGCCCGATGCTTCCGGGCAGGGCTTCTCCCCCTGGGGCACTGCCGAAGGAGGCAGCAGGCTCCAGGCCGCACCCTGCCAGGGTCGGGGAGGCCCTCTCCCCTGGGCCCCCCACCCCGGCAGGGTCCCTGTCCACCCAGCTCAGGCTGCTGCCTCCTGGGGCTGCACTGGGCCCCCAGCCAGCTCCCCGCCAGCTCCCCAAGACAGGTGCCTGTGGTCCCGGTGCACAGAGGGCAGAATTGAGGCCACTGGGGGCATTCGCCCCTTCGTTGTGGGGCCGCGGAGCACCCCCCTCTGTGCCTCCTTCCCCGCCCCCACAGGACAAGCAGGGCCGCTGACACTTCCCACAGGCTACTGACCTCCTGCCTCTTATTTTATGGGTAAATTAATGTTGTATACACGAGCACACTCCCGACCCAGCTGAGAAGCTGGAGTGATGGCCGGCGGGAAGGCGTAAATTGTCAGGCGCGCGGCTCCGGCCGTTGCCGCATGTCCCCCCTCCCGCTGACCTTTATCCCCTGGTGCACAGAGCTCCAGACGCTGGGGGCCCATTAATTTGCCCGCCTTCAGGACAGACTGGACTTCGTTGCTTTTCTATGCAAATCAGTAAAAAGCCTTTTGCTATCTCATTTAAATCACCGAATAATTCACCAGGCAGGGCCCCACCCTCAATTCTCTGCCCTGGGAGGGAGGGGCCCGGGCGCTACCCGTCAGCAGTCCACGGAGCGGGCAACCCCACCGACGGCCTGGGCCACATGGGTGCCAGGGAACTGACAGGGGTCCCAGGGGCTCCGCCTCCTCCCCCAGCATCCTTTGAGACGGGGGCCAGCAATGACCTGAGCCAGCCCCATTATGACCCCTGGCCTTGCCCCAGAGCGACCCTCCCCTAGGTCTCGGAGAGAACAGACGAAAAGGAGAAGGTGTGCGGCAGAGGCCTGCCCATGAGCCAAGACGCCCTGCAAGACCCACTGGAGTGCCACCCCTCCACCCTCCACCCCTGTGCTCCTCGACCCTCCACCCCTCCATGCTCCACCCTCCATGTCTATCCCTCCACCCTCCACCCCTGTGCCCCTCCACTCTCCACCCCTCCGCCACACAACCCACACCCTACGACCCTCTACCCCACACCTCCACCCTATATCCCTCACTCTAC